>NW_026606158.1:2167500-2250000 GCF_029834395.1 Sorex fumeus | reverse complement strand
TTAATCTGTAAAAATATGAATGCTTAGTTTCTTCCAAAGTTTCTACTTTCATATTAAAAGCTTGATATTAGCTTAGAGAGGTCACCATAAAAAAAAAAATCATCACCCAAAATAGGTTATTAATTCAGAAGATGCCTGATTTTGAGATGTCCTACTTTGTTACCCTAAATTTCTGACTTTGCTCTAGCCAAGGCTGGCAGCTTTCTAGTTAGCTGACATTGTGTTTCTAGAACCCAAGTGATCAGAAGAATTGACTGAAATATGATTAAGGGGCTATTTGTCCTGCAGACAGAAAATAATGTCCAAGAGGCACAATGTCACCACTGGGTACAAGAACTGCTTTTAGTTTTCCTTCCCAAAGTGAGTGGAACCAGTACCTGAGGACCCCAGGCAGTGTCATATTGACTTCCTCTGATAGACCTGGATGAAAGCCAGATTGGCAAAGGGACCAGAGTGGGCTGACCACGTGAAAGGACCTATTTGTGTCCCAAGACATGAAGAAGTAACGTTTCTAGGGGCAAACACCCTTTTCTATTCAGCCGTGCAAGAACCTATTCCCTGATTCATCTACCTGGTCCCTCATATATCAAGCCCTCTCTGGTTCTGCATCCTTTCCCAGGTCTCCTCGGTCCCTGGAATCACATCCTGGTTCTGATGCCATGGGCTCTGATTGCATCACTCTTTTCCCAGTTGATCGACTTGAATTGTTTATTTTTTTCATTTATTATTATTATTTATTTTATTTTATTGAATCAACATAAGATACAGTTATAAGCTTTCATGTTGAGTTACAATCATACAATGTTCAAACACCCATCCCTCCACCAGTGCACGTTCCCCACCACCAATCTTCCCAGTATACCCCCCTTTCCCACCCTCCCCCTGCCTCCATGGCAGACAATTTCCTCCATACTCTCTCTCTACTTTGGGGTATTATGGTTTGCAACACAGATACCAAGAGGCCATCACTTTTGGTTCTTTATCTACTTTCAGCACACGTCTCCCGTCCTGACCAAATCCTTCCAACCATCCTTTACTTAGTAACCCCTTCTCTAATCCAGATGCCTTCTCCCCCGCTCAAGAGGCAGGCTTCAAACTATGGAGCAATCTTCCTGGCCCTTGTGTCTACCGTCCTTGGGTGTCAGTCTCATGTTATATTATTTCATACTCAGATGGACTTGAATTGTTGTCTTGGACCTGCATTCAGAAGTCATCTCGTTATTTTGCTTAAAGAATGTTCCCCGGGGCTGGAGTGATAGTACAGCGGGTAGGGCGTTTGCCTTGCATGCGGCCGACCTGGGTTCGATTTCCAGCATCCCATATGGTCCCCCGGGCACCACCAGGAGTCATTCCTGAGTGCAGAGCCAGGAGTAACCCCTGAGCATCGCCGGGTGTGACCCCCCCCAAAAAAAAATGCAAAAAAAAAAAGCAAAAAAGAATGTTCCCGGTAAATTTCTTACCCAATTTTTTTTTCACCTCTGGGTACTTGGAGGGAGCAGATTTTCAACTTTCTCGAGGCAGGAGTGATAGCACAGCGGGTAGGGCGTCTGCCTTGCACGCAGCCAACATGGCCAACCCGAGTTCGATTCCTCCGCCCCTCTCGGAGAGTCCGGCAAGCTACCGAGAGTATTCGATATGCCAAACACAGTAACAACAAAGTCTCCAATGGAGAAGTTACTGGGCCCACTCGAGCAAATCGATGATCAACGAGAGGGCCTTACTACTTACTACTACTACTCTGAAAAGAGAATTGATAGCCTTCCAAAGTCATCCTCTAGAATAAGCTAACATGTGTCTTTACCATATAGATGGGCAAAAGGGATGGCAATTCCCTTCCAGAGAGGCCGTGAAGCTACTGTCTTTGTTTCTATCTAAGAGGCCACAATATTTTGTGCAAAAGCACAACTCCCCTCTCCTGCCAAACCTTATTGGCTGACTAAGAAGTAAACATGGGAGCTGAGCTATGTGGCTATGGTAACCCATCTTCCGTGAGAGCAGCAGGAGCTTCCAAACGGACCTCTGGTCCAATACTATATATTGAAGCATCTCTACAAATATACCTTCTAATGATTGGCAGATGATGTAATTTTAAAACAGCTTTTAAAATAGACCCGATCCTTGGTCTATTAATATCTTTTAAAATAGACCCCCCTTGGTCTATTGATCCCTTGGGGTCCTTAGGAAAGTGAGGGATACACTGGCAATGGGTGCGTGGGAGTGGTGTTGGAATTATATGCATGAGAAACCATTATTAATAACATTGCAAGCTACACCATCTTAGTGAAAATGTTGAGTATAATTTTTTAAAATAATAAAATAAAATAGACACCCTCTCATTGAACATCCAGAATTGTGTTTTTGCAGAGAGTTGGTGAGAAAGTTGGGGGAAAGTTAGAAGTCGAGAGATCTTCCTCATGCACATGCTTGCTAGGCAATGAAATTTCTTTTGTTGTTGTTGTTGTTGTTGTTGTTGTTTTGGGATCACACCCAGTGATGCTCAGTGCTTACTCCTGGCTCTGCGCTTAGGGATCACTCCTGGCAGTGCTCAGGGGACCATGCAGGGTACCAAGATACTAACCTGTGTTGGCTGTGTGCAAGGCAAGGGCCCTACTCACTGTACTCTCTCAGGCTCCTAGACAATGGAATTTAGGCAGAGAAATGATTTAAAAAGGGAAAAGTGAGCACTATACTTAGTGTGTTTCTGGATTTAGCTGTTTATAAAAGCAAGGCAGCAAAATGTTCTTTGATACTATCTCCTCTATAAAATATGAATAGTGTATATCTTATTTACCCCCCCTGTAAAGCTCTAGCAAGGTATGCTTGAGTACCAAGCATGAGAGCTCTACTCTTACCCTTTTGAGGAATCTCCAAACTGTTATCCTTAGAGGCTGAAGAGTGATTGATGGGAGAATAACTGGAGATATCAAAGGTCAACAAGGGTTTCCAGGCACTTCAAGAAGACAAAGAGAACTAGATTGGCCAATATCAGAGAAGTGATTGTAAGCATAGGGCAGCTCTCCTCCCCCAGAGCAGAAAATGGAAAACTCATTACTGGTGGGAACTTTTTTTTTTTTTCAATGAATTCAGAATGACTTGTATTCTATTGTCCTGGAACAGAATGGTTGTCACCTTAACAGGTTTGATCATTGAATATTTTCCCTTCTATATCTACACTTTCTCCTTCAGATATATTGATTCTCTGCTATGGTCTTGACTTCTGCAATGAGGCCTCTCAGGACACAAATTTTCTTAGAGTAGATGCTTCAAAATCTTAGTACTGACCTGTTTTATTGTTTATTTATTATTCATTTATTTTTGCTTTTTGGGTCACACCTGGCAATGCACAGGGGTTCCTCCTGGCTCTGCACTCAGGAATTACTCCTGATGGTGCTCAGGGGACCATATGGGATGCTGGGAATCGAACCCGGGCAAATGCCCTACTCGCTGTGCTGTCACTCCAGTCCCAGGACTGACCTGTTTTAAAATGTTATAGATGTTGGTCTGGTGCTGGGAAAATCTTATGAAATTTAACCATCTTCCTTCCTTCCTTCCTTCCTTCCTTCCTTCCTTCCTTCCTTCCTTCCCTCCCTCCCTCCTTGCTTTTCCTTTCCTTCTTTCTCCTCCATACCTAGCATTTCTCAGGTTTTAGTTCTGTTTCTGTCACTCCTAGTAGTGCTAAGGTGACCATATGTGGTGCCTAGGATTGAACCAGGATCAGACATATGCAAGACAATTATCTTAACTCCAGTCCCTCTCTGGCCCCTTCTTAGCAACAAAATTTCTTCCAACATATTTTGTGGCGCACCTAGAACAGTGCCTAGAACTTAGCAAATGTGTGTGTGTATGTAAGCACGTATGAACGTGTGTGTGTGTGTGTGTGTGTGTGTGTGTATCACTGTTGTTATGTCCAGGACGTCATCCCCTACACCTGTAGTCAGGACTTGAAGTAGGGGTCCACAGGTTCCCTATAATTCTTGAGTACTGGAGAGATGATCCTACAAAGCCATCAAAAAAAGATATACCTTTGGGGCTGGAGTGATAGCACAGCAAGTAGGGTGTTTGCCTTGCACGCGGCCAACCCAGGTTCAATTTCCAGCATCCCATATGGTCCCCCGAGTACTGCCAGGAGTAATTCCTGAATGCATGAGCCAGGAGTAACCAACATCTCCAACATCTGTGCATCATCGGGTGTGACCCAAAAAGCAAATATAAATAGACAGACAGACAGATAGATAGATAGATAGATAGACAGACAGACAGACAGACAGATAGATAGATAGATATGTGTGTGTGTGCTTTCATACACAGTAGACTTTGAAACCCATGAAAATGATCAGAACAGCTCCTTTTGTGGGTTCTGAAAGACCTGAGTGAACGGTTCTTACACTGCATGCGTTAGGATGCCCTGGTTTTCAGGTAACAAACAACACCAATCCAGGCAAACAAAGCAGAAAAGGCATTTGAAATGCTCAGAGTTCAAGCATCCTGAGGAAATGTGGTTTCCTGACAAATTCAAGTACAGTGACATTTTCACTCACCTGCATTTGTTTCTCATGTGTTGAGAGACCATAGTACTAGCTCTGCTTTTGGGGAGATCATCACTTGTGGGATGGCAACTCCCATTCTGAGAAAGACATGCAAAAACATGCAAGAGAGAAAGGGGTCATTTTCTCCCTCCTGGCCCTTGGTGTCCATAAGGAAATCCATCTCCATACTGTCTCGTGTCACTTCATTGGCCAGAACAGCCCCCAAGTAGTTGCAAAACCTTCTTTCTAGCCAGGAGGATGTGTGCCTCAAGGGTAAAATTAGTCTTCTTGGGATTTCTCCCTGGAGCGGGGGACTTGGCAATGAGAGATATAGGAAGACTAGCTTTGGTGGGCCACATACACTCTCTGCAAGCCTGAGGTGCCATCGTGGGGGGCTTTAGTAAAGTAGCCGTTTTGCCTTAGCAAGTAGAGTCATTCACAGCCTCTGGGATCACAAACAGTGGAGGCATGCGCAGAGCTGCCAAGGAGTGTTTTATAAATAAATATGAAACAAAGAACTGGTGTTCTGGACTAGGAGTGATAAGAGAACAGACTTGGGAACACAGCCTCTAGCGATTTCCTGTTGGACGTGAAGTTGTGGCTCCTGACCAAAACCTTTTACCAAACAATGGATGCTCCGCCAAGATTCCCCCAGCTGGAAAAGTCCCTTCCACTGTGAATCTCAGTGATTTTGGACAACACATCATGAAGTCTTTCACGAAAACAAGCCCCCACCAAAATGAAATCATCACTACAAGAAGAACCTCCATTGGCCTCTTGCTTATTGGAATCCCACGGAATGGGAAGGAAATGGAGTGGGAAGAGAGAAAGTGAATTTGCAGACATGAGGTGTCTCTTTCTTTCTTTCTTTCTTTCTTTCTTTCTTTCTTTCTTTCTTTCTTTCTTTCTTTCTTTCTTCTTTCTCTCTCTCTGCCTCCCTCCTTCCTTCCTTCCTTCCTTTCTTCCTTCCTTCCTTCCTCCCCACCCTCCCTCCCTCCCTCCTTCCTTCCTTCCTCCTACCCTTCTCTCTTATCCTTCCCACACCCAGCTGTGCTCAGGACTCCATGCTCAGGGGTCACTCCTGGAGGTGTTTGGTGATCATCTTTGTTGACCAGGATCCATGCCGGATAGGCTGCGTGCAGAGCAAGCCCCCTCTGTACCATCTTTCTGGACCTCTGGAATCTTTCTTGATTGAGAAGCCTCACCAATCCTCTGGATTTGCACACTAAAGTCAAAAGTAATAACACCATTCTTTATAATTTATAAGCCATATAAAAGAAAATTGCCCATTTCTATGAGGCTCATCAGGAGGTAGTATTGTGAGGTCTTTAGCAGAAAGGACAGGATGTCAGACTAGCCTGATCTCTCTCCTTAGTTCTAGTGAGTATTTTCATGGAACAGGCTCTCTCCCTGCACTTAGGGCTTGGGGCCACTCCCCAGCCCTGCTGGAGGTTGGTGCTGGCCCAGATGATGCCCCTCTGACCCGGGGCCCTCTCCAGTCCTTCAGTCTCTTTCCATCTGACTGTGTGATCAAGTGCAAACTAGGTAGTTTCTTTTTGTCTTAGTTTTCTTTCTTTCTTTCTTTCTTTCTTTCTTTCTTTCTTTCTTTCTTTCCTTCTTTCTTTCTTTCCAGCTCCCGGAAGCGACATCTTATTATCTCATTCTTACTTTGGACAACCTGGCAGGCTACCAAATGTAACCTGCCCACACTGTAGAGTGTGGCAAACTCCCCGCGGTGTACCCAATATGCCAAATACCAGTAACAATGATGGGTCTCATTCTCCTAACCCTGATAGAGTCTTGAATATGGCACCTTTTAAAATCTCAGGGCTAGGGCAAAGGAGACGTTACTGGTGCCCGCTCGAGGCAATCGATGAAAAACCGGATGATCGTGATCGTGATTGTGAGGTGTCTCTGAGATGCAAGGGGCAGAGGAGACTTTGAGAGCTAGATTGGCAAAGAAAAATCTGCATTATGTCTTTAAAAACTTGGAGAGGAAGTGCATTTCCCTCTCAGAGTAATTCTGCATCACACCAGAGCAGCTTGTTGTTGGCTAGATTCCAGGTTTTTTGTTTTTTGGGATTTTTTTTCTTTTTAGGTCACACCGGTGATTCACAGGTGTTACTCTTGGCTATGAACTCAGGAATTACTCCTGGCAGTGCTCGGGGAACCATATGGGATGCTGGGAATCGAACCCCGGTCAGCCGCATGCAAGGCAAACACCCTACCCGCTGTGCTATCAATCCAGCCCCTGGATTCCAGTTTTGTTAGGGGATTTATCTGTGGATCAATGACTTGGTTTGGCAGTTGGTTTATCCATGATGGTTACTTAAGTTTTGAACTCAGGCTCTCATCCATGTTAACTAATGTGTCCCCTTAAACAGTGGGTTTTGTACCTTTACACTAACTCTCAAGCATTTCCTTTGAGATTGAGAGTTGTTGAGGTTTAGAATACTCATTCTGGCTAGTGACCCTTGAGATAGGATGGAGAAGGGAGACATGAGGATGAGGACTGGGCAGCTGTGCGGCTGGAAAAAATAACATGTGTCAAAGGCCAGTTGATTGCAAACACTGTAACACTGTCGTCCCATTGTTCATCGATTTGCTCTAGCGGGCACCAGTAACGTCTCCATTGTGAGACTTGTTGTTACTGATTTTGGCATATTGAATATGCCACAGGGAGCTTGCCAGGCTCTGTCGTGTGGGAGGGATACTCTTGGTAGCTTGCTGGGCTCTCTGAGAGGGGCAGAGGAATCAAACCCAGGTCGGCCACGTGCAAGGCAAACGCCCTACCCGCTGTGCTATCACTCCAGCCCATTGCAAACACAGTCAACTGAAATAATTTTTGCCAGTAAAGAGTATCAAAGAAACCAAAACAACTATAAATTCATCCCAGGAGGTGCCTGGGATGAGGAATGTTGTCTTTGAAGTAGCATGTGGAGAACAGAGTGCAATCAACACAGGCCAAAGAGAACATCTTCAGCATCAGGGAGGGAATCCTAACTTGTGGAAGCATAATACGGGTCCATTAAGAATCCTCCTGGCTTTGTGTTGTAAAAGACGATTGTAGAGCAGGGATGACCTAGTATGTGGTCCAGAACCACATAACCAGACCCAGGTCCTACCGGTCATCTTGATGTAGGCAGGTAGATAGGGAAGGTCCCCTCCCAAGGCAATGGCAGTGAATTTCTTGGGAATTAATAGCCCTGATCTCATGGAGAACTGGTGTTAGTCTGTAACAGATCCTGAGGAGGCTGCACCAACCCTTTCCCACAGAATCTCCCGAAGGAATAAAAGTCAGGAAAGGAATCTCAAAGAAGACCATCACCACTCCCAGCCTCCTTGGTAACCTCCCTAGCAACAGACTTTGACCAAGTTTGGAGAAATCCTATAAAGGCCACCTTGAACAAAGGAAGGGCACCCATATGCTGCCTGAGCCCATGTGCTGCTTGTGCCCACCTGGTCGAGCACATGTGGTGCCTGAGCACATGTGTCATCCGCATCTCCGCTCTTGAGATATGTACTTTCAAACTTTCCTGTCTAAAGCTGGGATGTGTGTAGGGACTCTCTCTGCCCTTGGAAAAGCCCAGGTTCTCTCTTGAGCATGTTACTGTCTATTGTCTTTCACTTTCTCTCACTCCTTCCCTTCAAAACCTCCAAATAAAATCTGTGTAATTTCAGTGCTCATCTACTCCTGAAATTCCTTTCCATGAGACGAGATAAGAACCCAGTAACACTGGGTCCCAGCTGGCAGAGGCGGATGGTGAGAAAGTGACTGTCTTTCTCCTCCCCACTTCACATGAGCCACCTGTAGGGCCCTCCAACATCAATCTCATAGTCCTCTGAACATAACTGTGCAACCCTGGAGATCTCAGAACATTGCTGAGATGTTCTGGGTCGTTCCTGGAACTGCAGTGCCCAGGCAACACTTCCCCTCCAGCCCTGGCCAATGTGTTTGACTGAGATTTTTTCCAATCGGGTCTGTAGACCTCCTGAGCACTACTTGAGAGCCTCCTATTCCCTGCCTTTCCTCCACCCCCCAGGAAAAAAAAAAGATTGTTGGTGTGTAATTAATCTGTTCAAATGAGGGGAAAACAAAACAATAAACTTGTTTGCAATGGAGGCAATTTTATTTTTATTATTTCCCTCTTGTTAGAAATAAAGCCGAAAGCAACAATTGGCGGGAGGTGGCAGAGATTCTTCTGGGCTAGCTTTAATAAGCAACCTTAACCCAGGAAATAAAACGTAATGTGATTTCAGATAGCATTATGGCTTTTTAAAGTCCTAATTAAAATGATTTTTAGAAAGAATCTTAGTAGAGCTTCTGGAAGTTCTATAGAGCTACAGATTGATAGTAGTTCTATAGAACTACAGATAGATCCCGTTCAACTATCCAGTCAATAATTCATAACTCAAGAATCAATGATCCTACTAGATCTTTCTGAATACTCCAGGAACCTCTGGCTTCACTAAAACCCATGATCATTTCATTTTGTTAATAATACGAATTAACAGAGAGGAGCAAGAAAGTACCTAGAGAGAAACAACTAGAACAATTATGCAAATGGCAGGATTCTTCCAGACAGAATAAAGCTAATTAATCGGGCTTGATCCGGACTTAGAGGATCTTCGATGTCTGTTCATAAAACCATCAAGGTCATTAAGGAAAAACAATAGTCACATTTACGAGCCTTTATGTGCTAAGCACTGTGCTGTGGGTTCTCACCTCAGGCGGCTCTTTCTGCTAGCCACAGAAACCATTTTGGTTCAGTTGAGCAGAGAATATCCTGGGATTGAAATAAAGTGCTATGCAGTGAAGTTAAAAATGCTGGGGAGCTCCATGAAGGTAGCTGAGGGGTCAAGGTGTGCATGGCTTGTATGCAGAAGGATTTGAGTTGGATCCCCATGACCATATGCCTGAGCACCTCCGGATGTGGCTCTGGTGTTTGTTCCCCAGCCCCATTGGACCTGGGAAGTGCCTCCTTGCTGGGCTGGGCTGGAACATTGAATCGTCCAGACCAGTTGGCAGAATATCATTAACTTTGGTCTCTGGGCTCCATGAACCTCAGGAGACCCTCCTACTTCCAACACACACACACACACACACACACACACACACACACACACACACACACACACAAGTGCTGGTGAACTTAATCCTAAGCACTGGCAGAGAATAGTGGGGACCTAAGGGAATTGATACCATAGGCAAAGGTGTACTTCAGAGTGAGTCTGACCAGAGCGATTGAACCTCTGAGCAATTTTATCTGCTTCTCTGGAATTCTGTGGCTTCTTCTAGGTCTGCCTTGAGGAAGCAGCTGGATTCACAGTGTCTGGGACAGGGACCATTGACTCTTCCACTTTTCTTAGAATCACTGGGGCTTTATCCTGCCAAGATGCACACAATGGGGAAACTTGTTCACATTAGGATGTGTATTCAGATCCCAGACAATCTAATAATGATAATAGAAGAAGAAGAAGAAGAAGAAGAAGAAGAAGAAGAAGAAGAAGAAGAAGAAGAAGAAGAAGAAGAAGAAGAAGAAGAAGAAGAAGAAGAGGAGGAGGAGGAGGAAGAGGAAGAGGAGAAAGAGGAGGAAGAGGAGGAGGAGGAGGAGGAGGAGGAGGAGAAAGACTAAATAAACACTCAAACACTCTCTGGTTTATGAGACACCCAAGGGCTTCATAAACTTTTCTCCTTTTTAAGACAGCACCCCAAGAACCTAATACTAACTCAACTCCTCCTTATACAACTGAGATTGGTCCCTTCCAAGTCCAATGCATGCTCAGTTCATCCTCTTCCATCATTCTACCTGACTCCCATGAGTATCACTCAGAGGCACAATCCTGGCAATCATAGAATGAAGACCCACACTCGACCAGATTTAATTTGTTTGCTCTTCTCTCATGGGAAAACCTATGATTTCATAGTTGTGGAATGAGATCAGAGCAGCAAAGGAAAAGCAATCAAATTAGAATTTGGGCAAAGTGAATATTTGGTACTTTCAAGACCATCTGTGGGAGCTAGGCAGGTGTGTGTGTGTGTGTGTGTGTGTGTGTGTGTGTGTGTGTGTATGTTTCATTTAACTGACCAAACAATTAGATCTGTTCCCTGTTGTTTGAGCCAACACACTCTATTTAGGGTCTCCATCAAGTGACCCCATATAAAAATTGCTTGCAGCTTATTCTTTTCCCCGAAGACTTAAGTTTTTAATTGGACTCACAGTTCAAATGTAGACTGGGAAATGCATCTATTTATAGGTCTGAAGTCCATGCACGGAACAGAGCTTCTTCAAAGATCATGCTCCCAAGTAAGACAGTTACTTTCCAGCAAGAGAAAACCACCATTGTCAAACATGGGGGCAGAGGGCACTTTTGCTGGGCTTCCATGGAAGAATCACTAGGGCTTAGAGGCTCTATAAATTATAAATGCTCCTTTATTTCCCAGTTCAACTCTCGAGGGTTCACACTTTTCTTAAAAACCCAGCGTATGCAAAAGACATTTGGTGATGCTGTGAATTCAATGGCCAGTATGCTGGCAATCCCCGGGATCGAAGTTTGCTTCTGGCTTTCAGCTTCCACCGAAGAGAAATTATTTAACTGCAATCATTGAAAACCCCAGGTTTCTGACTTCTGAGCCAACACTTTTGTGATTTGAGGATGTCACACGATTTCCTTACTATAGCCCATGTTCCATGAATTCTCCATGCTCTTGTAAACTCAAAACATGACACATTCCTGCAATCATTGTTAAAATTTTCTCTCTGGACATTTTCTTTCCGATATTATAAGCTTTAGAGCCTCTTGGCCTATTTCCTCCCCTCACTGCTAAATGATGTGGTTTCATTGCTTAGCTTGAAGCTGCAGACCCTTCGAACCTCGGATGAAAGAAATCTCAAGAAAAATCAGGAGATAAATGTTCACTCTTTCCCTCCGGCTGCAGAGAAGCAGATATGATTTGGTACGATGCTGCGATATGTGCAAAGGTGTTTTCTGAACAAACGAGTCTTTTAAAATAGTTGGAGCGGAGACCATCGCAGCTCAATAGATAAGTTACCTTTTACCTCTGAAGATGCTGCAATCTTTCCTGTAGTGTGAATAATTTTCTACCTGGATATAATACACCGAGTGGCATCTAATTAGGCAACAAATCCTTGTAAAAGTTTCTTCGATAAACCAGACTTTTATTACTATGTCTTCCTTTGTGTGCGTTGAGGTTAAGGAGAAATGCATGAAGAAATAACCTCTAGCTCTGGTGGAGTTCTGATATAAACAAAATATCTTAGCCTGTTTCAATAATGCCCTCTTACTCGCTGTTCTCTGGTTGCAAACATGCCACTATCTTTAATGGGCGCTTGGGCAGAGAGGAGCATGTATGGACCGATTGCCTTCAATCTGCCAGTTTCTCACAGCCTCTGTTGGTACAGAAATAAGACAAAGCTTTTCCCCTGCCTTAGACTAGCTTAGAAACTAGTTTTTGTTGTCCCACAGCCTGCTCTCCTGGGTCAATTTCTTACACCGAGCACTGCAAACATCAGACAGAAAACTCTTTTATTGGAAGGTTATTAGAGAGCCCAGGGATTTGATGACGGAATGGAAGGCTCAGAACGAATATGGACATTAAAGGACATGCACGAGAGCAGCAAGACTGAGCATTTGGGTCAGGGCCATGTGGCAATGTCATTCCAGAAAAGTCACTGATGGATGCTACAAAGTCACTGATGGATGGACAATACAAAGTTTGTCCTTCCACCCCAACAGTCAGGAGTAAGCACTGACTTGGCTTGGGTTTTCCTCAGTGACACAAGGAAGGCTTGATGGAGACCTTTGATTGCTCAGCTGTGGTCCTGGGCCTGTACATAGGGGACCCTCCATCCTACAAAGGCAATTTTGTGTATTTGTCATGCACTCTGGTGCCCGCTGAACATCTAGTCTTCTTGGGAGAGTCCTTACTCTCTCCCTTGGGTTCCCTCTTTCTCTCGAAGAATCATTTTTCCCAGAGTGCTTTGCAGCCTCACTTCCCACTGGCTGCCGGAGTCAACCCAGGCAACAGGCTCTGCTCAGAACATCCGGTCCCTGGAGTTGTTGATCACAAGGTCAATTTCCTAGTGCAATTGGGCATCCAAGCTGTGCAAAAATGTCATGCCCCTGACAGGCTTGCACCCCCAAGGGGTTGGTCGCTTCTTCACTGGGCCAGCAATCAGGCATATCTCTGGAACACCCTCTCTTCTACTCTCTTCCAGACATCCTCTCTTCTCACTAAGCTCCAGTCATACTCTTCCTCAAACGTGCCTTCAAGTTCTCCTGCCTCATCCTTTTCTAAATAGACTCCTTCTATGTGGCATATATATATATATATATATATATATATATATATATATATATATGCTTTCCTTCATTGCTTGATTTCCTCCTCCTTCAGTCTAAATATCCTTTTCTTGGAAGGACTCTTCTGCACTCTAATTTTGGTTCTTCTCCCATAAGCCTTCCTTTATTTTCTTTGTAGCATTTCCCTCAGATAACCTGTAGATAGAGATCCACATATTTCTACAATACTCTCTCAAACTACTGGAGTTTGAATGGCATGAATTTATTTCCCAACAAATACAATACTGCAGCACAAGTGTATTTTCTTTATGACTTTATTAGTAATATCTTCTATTCTTTAAGCTTACCTTATGATAAAAATACAGTATACAAAAGAATAATATACAAAATAGGTGTTCGCCAAGAATAGTTGAGATAAGTACCAGGAGATCTGCTCCACGGCTTGGAAGCGGGCAGCACATGCTGGGGGAAAAGGCAGCTCAGATAGAGAAGGGAACACCAAGTAAAGGATGTTTGGAGGACTCGCTCGGGATGTGAGATGCTTGCTGAAAGTAGACTATAGACCGAACATGATGGCTACTCAATACTTCTATTGCAAACTACAACACCCCTAAAGGAAAGAGAGAGCAAAAGGGAATGGCCTGTCACAGAGGCGGGCTGGGGTAGGGAGGATGGGGGGGGCGGTGGAAGGGCTACTGGGATTATTTGTGGTGGAGAATGGGCACTGGGAGAGGGATGGGTACTCGATCATAGTATACCTGAAACCCAAGCACAAAAGTTTGTAAGTCTACAACTGGTGTTTCACTAATAAAAAAAAGGAAAAAAAGTAGGTGTTCGTTGACTATGTGTTACCAAAAGTCAATAGCATACTATTAGTACTTAAATTTTGGGTGAGTAAACAGACATGTATAGATTTTCAACCAGATGTTCTCTAAAACTGGTGCAAAATGATATGTGGTATTCCTTAGCCCCCATATTTTTCACAAATGCATACACACATTTATGTGTGTGCATGTGTGTATACATTATACATATTTATAGATGTATTTGCATCAAGTAGATCACACTCTATGTTGACAAACATGTTTGTTCTACTCACCACTGGTCACAGTACTGATTAGGGTCTCCAAAGAATCATGCTTGAACTCATAAATGTCAAAATAAACTCTAATATCTCCATTGAGACCAATTCTCAGCATGTACTTTTCTCATGCTGGTAAGGAACTAGTTATTTCCACATTAGCATCACAAAGGAGCTTGGATCCAATGCAACAATATGGGTTGGTTAATCTAACTGTAACAGTGAATTCCAACTCATTTCCATGTTCTCGAGGACAGCATGTGAGATTAGCATTCTGGGTACTAGACGTCTTCTAGCTTTTCAGTTTACAGCTCATGAACGAGAGTCTCCTTTTCTCTTCCTTGCTTCAGCCTCTTGCTATTGGCTCTCAGTGTCCTGCTTGTTGTTGCACTGTCTCACTTTGTTAACCCGTCTGCTTCTCATCATCTCTTTGCTGTCTATATGTGGTATTATCTGTGTTTATATATATGGCCTATCTGTGCCCCTTAGCTGTTTCTGCTAGACTGGTTAAGCACTATGTGATGAGTCTTTGTAAAAAATAACATTTGCATCACACATGCCCTGTACAACTGAGGTTTTGTGAGATAACCAAGGGGGGGTTCTTGATCTGGTATCTCCTTCCTCCTTACCTCTGTACTATGACCATAATATATGTCCTCTATGCTCAGTTGAAGCAGACAATTATTTCCAAGAGAAGAAGCAGAATCTGAAATCCATTCTGTCCATCAACTTCAGCCTACTTCTACTGAAAATTTGGACTTTATACTTTTCACTAAAATTCAAGCCAAGTGGCCAGAGCAGTACAGCAGGTAAGGTATTTTACTTGCATATGGCCAACCCGAGTTCAATCCCCTGAATCCCATATAGTCTCTGAACACCACCAGGAGTAATTGTTGTGTGCAGAGTCAGGAACAATCCTTGAGCATTGTCAAGTATGAACCAAAATTCAAAAACAATAATGAGAATAAATAAATAAAATCCAATCCAATTCTTCAGAAGGCGATGTTTATGAATGAAAAATAAAGCATAAGAAACGAATCAACCTGGATCCTCTCTCTCAAAAGCATGAGGCAGCTTTGGTAGATCACACAGCACCTTACTCAACTTCTTACAACACAATAACTTGGAAGGGGTGAGCCTGCCAATGAAGATATTTGTTCATACTAGTTGCTGTGAATAGAACATTATTGGATTGATAGACGCAAAAGGCCCATGAAATTCATGGATAGACCGTTTAGAAGGTCTGGGATTCACCCAACAGAAACTGAAAAATGTTGTTCCCTTGGGAAAAGCAGTATTGGGCAGCTGAGAAGAAGAATTGACAATTGTCTTTCTGCTCACTCCACTAATACAGAGTGTAAGAGAGCCAGTAGCAGAGAATAAGATTTTTTTGTTTGTTTTTTGTTTTGGGGGTCACACCAGCGATCACAAGGGTTACTCCTGGCTCCTCTGTACTCAGGAATTAAATTACCCCCGGCGGTGCTTGGGGGACCATATGCGATGCTGGAAATTGAACCCAGGTCAGCCATGTGCAATGCAAACATCCTACCTGCTGTGCTATGGCTCCAGCCCCGAGAATAAGAAGATTCTCAAGTTAACAAATCACGTAGACACAAATTACGAGAATCTTCTATTCAGGGACTGGGGCAGGTGGTGATGCCAAGTGGTCTAATACATGCTGAAGGCCCTGATTTTTATCCCTGGCACTGCATGGCACTCAAAGCACTGCCAGGTGTGGCTTTGATGATGCCAGAGCACCACCAACCCAAGCCAAGTTCTATCAGGCATGTCCTTCTCCTCATACTTTTGAATGTGACCCCTATTTAAAAGGGGGGGGGGAAACACGCTTGGACAAGCCTCACTAGAGAGGGGACAAGCCTCACCCCTGAGGGGATGAACCTCATTCAAGAGGGGAGTGGCAGAAAAAAAAAACAGATATGTGGGAACCCGTGACTGAGCTCTCCAATCCTTCTTGAATTGGAACTGGGCCTCCTCCACCAAGACCCCCAGTTTTCCAGTAGCTTGGCAGTCACACCCACAAACTGCCTCTGGCGCCATGTAATCTCATCAATGGCCAAGACTCAGAGACTATAAACTAAAGCTCCTGGAAGAGAATGACGCAGAATTTCCTGGAGCTCATGGCCACAAGTGCGGCCATGCGACCTCTTACACTCTATCTCACTTACTTATCAAAAGTAGCACCCATTTGTTTAGTTTTAACATACTTGCTTATATTCTCTTATGTTCAGGCTTAAATGGCTCCAGAATGAAACACAACAACCTTCACACACTTCCCTTTTATTGTGGTGGGAAGGTGCTCGGTGGTGGGATGGGTGTTTGAATATTATCTGTAATTATTGGATATTATCTATTGTGAACTAGTAAAGTAAAGTAAAGTAAAGGCCCTCCCGTTGATCGTCGATTTGCTCGAGCGGGCCCAGTAATGTCTCCATTGGAGACTTTGTTGTTACTGTGTCTGGCATATCGAATACTCTCGGTAGCTTGCTGGGCTCTCCGAGAGGGGCGGAGGAATCGAACTCAGGTAGGCCATGTTGGCTGCATGCAAGGCAGACGCCCTACCCGCTGTGCTATAGCACAGCGGGTAGGGCGTTCGCCTTACAAGCGGCCAACATGGCCGACCCGAGTTTGTGAACTACTTTTATGAAAATAAAATATATATATAAACTAAAAAATAAATAAAATAAAAAGGGGGGAGGTAACTATCTTCTGTCCAGCTGTGGGTATGCTAACAGTTCAAAGTTCCCACTCTAAGGACTGAGCTAAGGGCAATCTATCGTCAGTGTATTGCTAAAAGCAGGGTGTCGATGGATTTGTTCTTACTGAGGATAAATGAGCTGGAAACAAGTCTGTGAATTCGACAAAGCAATGCAGAACAAGAGAAAGAGAAGAACCTCCCAAATTCTTAAGGAAAAAGGAATTGTCTCAAAATGATTTACTCTAAGAAATAAAGCAATCCTTTACAACCTGCTTGACATCAAGACAACTGGAGCAGAAAGGCCATGATGTCGAGACAAAGGAAATGAAATTAAAAAAGGAGACAGGTGACATAAATAAGAATTGTAAGGAGAACAAGAAATGAAGTATGAATAGAGAAATGAAAGCTACCAGGAAGCAGCCAAGAGCAGAATTGAGCCGGTGGAAGACCTGGGTCATTTGTGAGGAGGACAAACCAGGCTAGTCCCTCAGAGGGCCATCTGTAGATGTACAATGGTGAGGAACAATAAGATGTTGCATGACATTTATATTAGGGGACACCGAGAGCCAACAATTTTGAGAGCAAACCTGCATTTCTATTCATTCTCTCTGCTACTAACCAAGGTTGTGAGATATCTTCACTTGCCTGCTACCCCATGAAACTTTGTTCTTGTGGCTTGTGATGCATGTTCAAATTCATTTCAGAGCCTCTGTTTCGATTTGTTCCAGTCCTGACACTTTGAAGAGACTGTGTGATGTGGTGGTTAAGAGCATTGGTTATAGAGATAGACCACCTATGTTTGGGCTCCAATAGATCAATCCCAAGTTGTTGTTAGTTGTCAATCTTATTGACTTTTTTTTTTTTTTGCTTTTTTTTGGGTCACATCTGGCAATACTCAGGGGTTACTCCTGGCTCTGCTGGCTCTGTATTCAGGAATTACTCCTGGCAGTGATTGGGGGAACCAATGGAATGCTGTGGATCAAACCCAGGTTGGCCTTGTGCAAGGCAAATGCCCTACCCACTGTACAATCGCTCCAGTTGTTGACCTTCGCGACCTCCTTGACATCTCATCTGTAAACTGGTCGTAGTGATGAGAACAGTAGTAACAACCACACAGGAATTTATATGACTAAAATGAGCTCATGAATTCAAGTATTCTCACTGTGCCTTGATGATTTCTAATCTACTATAAAGCATGACTCAAATCTTTTACATGGTTTCTGGCCTACCTCTTTACACAAACTTAATTGATACTTCAGGGTAGACACTCCATTTGAGGGTTTCAAGTGGTACTCTGCTCTTGGGATATTCTCTGGAGTCTGTTCTCTGGAGTCATGGGGCTCTTACATTCTTCCCAAGTATTGGTCTGGGACTGATATTATAAACCCCACATAAGCGTAATGCAGATTAGAATCACCAATAGTTTGGGAGAGGAATGGCGGTATGTAGGACAGAGGTCAATACATGTTTGAGAGAAATGTGCTCAGGTTTAGTTTCAGGAACCAATCTTATTAGCATTTAGGAATGGGAGAAGGTTAGTAGTGGAGAATTAAAGAGAGGCAAAGGCAGGTTTGGCACTGTTCCAGAGGGATGAAGAGATAAGTGACAGCAGTAGCCACATGGATGAAGTAGAGGAAGCGCATTTCAAGGATGTTTGAGGTAGCAGGGAACAAAGAGTTGATACGTGAGGAGAAACAGTGGATCAAGTCGATGGAAAATTAAGAATCTTGGGACTGGAGTGATAGTACGGTAGGGAGGGTGCTTGCCTTGTGGTCAACCTGGGTTCAATTACTGGCATCCCATACGGTCCCCCTAGCACTGCCAGGAGTAATGTCTGAGTGCAGAGCCAAGACAATAACCTCTGAGGATTGTTAGGTGTGGCCTCAAAACCCAAAAATTTTTTTAAAAAAAATATTAAGAATCTAGGGCTGGAGAGATAGTAATAGGGGTAAGACATTGGCCTTTTGTGTAGCCGACTCTGGTTTGATACCCAGCACCGCAAATTATCCTGTGAGTACCACCAAAAAGTGATCACGGAGCAGAGAGCTAAAAGTAGGCCCTGAGAACCATGATGTATGTATGGTCCAATACCCTTCCTCCAGCATCCCCCATTCCCCCAAAGAATTAAACCTATCACACTCAGAATATTTTATTTATTTTTAATTTAATTTTATAAAGTAGTTCACAATATTTGATTACATTTAATACTCAAACACCAATCCCACCACCATTACACCTTCCCACCACCATTCCGAACCCCATTCTGTTTGGGGGTTCCCAAACAGAACTGAAATAATTTATTTTGTATTGTCTATTATGAATAAGCCACTGAAAATGCTCCCAAAAACTTTCCTTAGAGGAGAGTGTGTGAAGATTGTTGTATTTCACATAGGGACCATTAAGCCCTTCTATAAGAGATTACTAATATGTTATATACACCTTGGGTGCTTATATACATATGTATGCATACATATATATATATCTGTAAAAATATATTTCCCTCAAAGATTGGTTGCCTTCTACTTTAAAACCCATCAAATGTGGTACACTACTCTTGGAGTATAGGAGGTGTGAAATATGAGATGTCCATAATCCATATTCCAGGGATAAGTTTATTCGTGGGTGAGGCTCGGCCCGAGTGTGTGGAGACCAGTCATAAGCACGGTGGAGATTGAGTTCTAGAGGTTTTTGGCTGCCAGGACTGGGGCCTGGGTCCGTTGGGGCAGAGAGGGGTTCTGTCCTTCCTCTCTCTGGGTTGCCCCAAATGAAACAGCCTCTCAGGCTATTTTAAGTCAACATGACTGTGAGCCATTCACAAGAACAAGAACTGTCTATTTTTTTTTATGAAAATTCTCAGTGGTCAGGCTAGTAACTGACACACAATACAGATTCAGCTACAGTTGGTTAAATAATCCGAGACTCAGTTTAGCTTTCCAGCCTCTGATCCTTCAAATAACTTGGTCTATCAGCCCTCCTGCTCATCCTTGCAGTCTCTTGAAGCTCAGAACTCTGTCCCTGTCCATGATGAGATAAACCTGGTAGCCTCTTCATTCTAGATTTTTATGGTCCTGTTTATATTTACCGCTTCTCTTTGGGGGGATATGGGGGAGGTGTCATCAGTGGTGTTCTGGAGCTGTTTCCTGGCTTGGTGCCAGCAATGCTGAGGGGACCATGTGTGGCTGGAAATCAAATATGGGCCTCCTGCATACAAAACATGCGTTCCAGACCTCTGAGCTCTCTCCCCAGTCCTCTTACCACCTCATTGAAGAAAACCCAATGACAGCTCTTTGTGTGGGCTGGAGTGATAGCACAGTGGGTAGGGCGTTTGCCTTGCACACAGCCAACCTGGCTGACCCAAGTTCGATTCTTCCACCCCCTCAGAGAGCCCCACAAGCTACTGAGAGTATTTCTTTGTTCCCCGTGCCGTATTTGATATGCCAAACACAGTAGCAACAAGTCTCACAATGGAGATGTTATTGGGCCCGCTTGAATAAATTGATGAACAACGGGAAGACAGTGCTAATCTACACAGTGCTAATTTTCCAAATTCATTTAATGTTTCTAAGTAAATGTTTTGTCTCGAAATTAGATTTCAAAAGCATCAAGTGTTAAAGCCACATCCATGCTTTCTTCCTCCTTCCTTACGAATCTCACACCATGGAATTCAGAGCAAGGTAGGGCTGTGTGAAGAGTAGCTATGGATGGAGCATTATGTGATTACAAGATTTATCTTCTTGATGAGAAACATTTTAAGTAGACATGATTCAAAGTGAAATATTCTTATTCTGGCAAGACTGAATAAAATACAGACTTTCCCTGGCCTCCAGATATACCCTACTTTCCCATGAGAGAGAAGACCAATTTGGGAAGTGGGTTTGGGTGTTAAACTGAGACCCAATGCTTCACCCTATTCACACAGACATCATAAACCTCAATTACCCAGTTTTGTGACCCCCATTCAGTGCACACAGGCAAAAAGCCAAAGATCCAATTGTCATAGCAGAGAAAAGAGTTGTTGGCATCTTCCAAAGTTCTCCTTTTGGGTTCTTACAGAGTGCAAAACCTGCACAGAGGTTTCACGGTCACGGTCACAGTCCTTCCATTGTTCATCGATTTGCTCGAGCGGGCCCAGTAACCTCTCCATCATGAGACTTGGTTGTTACTGTGTTTGGCATATCAAATACATCACGGGGAGCTTGCCAGGCTTTGCCGTGAGGGCGAGATACTCTCAGTAGCTTGCTGGGCTCTCTGAGAGGGGCGGAGGAATCGAACTTGGGTCGGCCATGTTGGCACAGAGGTTTAGAGCAGGATATTGATTGCATGGCAGGAATATTTGCAGAAACTATGGATTGGGAAGTTTATAGAGTCACCAAATGTCTTTGGTCTCAGGGATTGAAATGAAAGTGGTTCTTAGACAAAGGAAGGTTGTAGTTGGGTTGACCAAGCAGGGTGGAGTGTGAAAACTTCAGCTCACTGAATCTAGGTCTCTGATCACACTAACTATAAAATAAAATGATCGCCCAGTTGAAGTTTAGTCTTTAAAGTGAGAGATCTCCCTTTACCCCTCCTGGGTCTGCTGTTATCTGCTCTGGGCAGAGGGAAGAGGAGAAATGCTGAGTCAGAGCCTTTGGGAAGTAGACCTTCATATCTATATCAGTTCTGATGTTTGTGGATAAAAAATAAAAGAATCCTCAGTCGAAACTGACCCAACAGGTGACATAAAAGAGGAGCTCAGAGTTAGGATGTTTTGGGGTTGATCCTATTCAACAACCAATGAGGTTATTAAGAAACAGTTACTCAAGAACTCTAGAGCAGATATTCAAGAGTCACTTCCTCTCTTTGCTCATAAATTTCAGAAGGCTGAGCACGACTGGTTCAGGTCAATGCTAAGGGGAAATCAATGAAAACATCAGGTGCTTTCTATCTGGTCTTTTCTTTCGACTTTGGATGCTGCCTTAAGAACATGATGCTTGAACACCACTTCTGGGAACATATCCCGGGGGTGCAAAAAAAGCACAGTAGAAATGACATCTGCCCCTGTATCTTCATTGCACCACTGTTCACAATAGCCAGAATCTGGAAACAACCTGAGTGCCCAAGAATAGACAATTGGTTAAAGAAGCTTTGGTACATCTACACAATGGAATATTATGCAGCTGTTAGGAAAGATGAAGTCATGAAATTTGCTTATAAGTGGACGGATATGGAGAGTATCATGCTAAGTGAAATGAGTCGGAAAGAGAGGGACAGACATAGAATGACTGCACTCATCTGTGGAATATAAAATATTGTAATATGAAACTGGCACCCAAGGACAGTAGAGACAAAGGCCAGGAAGATTGCTCCATGGTTGGAAGTCTGCTTCATGCACTGGGGGAGAAGGCAGCTGGCATAGAGAAGGGATCACTAAGTCAATGATGGTTGGAGGGATCGTTCGGGATGGGAGATGTGTACTGAAAGTAGATAAAGGACAAAACATGATGGCCTTTCAGTATCTGCATTGCAAACCATAATGCCCAAAAGGAGAGAGAGAGAGAGAGAGAGAGAGAGAGAGAGAGAGAGAGAGAGAAAGAGAAACCGTCTGCCAGAAAGACAGGGGGTGGGGTGGGTTGGGGGTGGCAGGAGGGATTCTGGAGACATTGGTGGTGGAAAATGTCTACTGGTAGAGGGATGGGTGTTGGATCATTGTATGACTGAAATTCAATCATGAAAGCTTTGTAACTGTAACTCATGGCGATTCATTCATTCATTCATTCATTCATCATCCTGTTATTCGTCGATTGCCTCGAGCAGGCCCCAGTAACGTCTCTTTCATCCTAGCCCTGAGATTATATTCAAGGCTCTTTAGGAGAATGAGACCCATCGTTGTTACTGGTATTTGGCATATTTGGCAAACGCCACGGGGAGTTTGCCAGACTCTGCCCTGTGGGCAGGCTACATTTGATAGCCTGCAAGTTTGTCCAAAGTAGGAATGAGATAATAAGATGTCATAAAAAGATGTCTTGATAAGATGTCGCGCGGCCGCAAATGCCGGGAGCTGGATTTTATAGTCTCTGAGTCTTGGCCGTTGATGGGATTACACGGCGCCAGGGGGCCAGGTGGTGGGTGTGAGCCCCGCCAACTGGAATTTGGAGGATCTGGGTGGAGGATGCTCGACTCCAATCCGAGTAGGCTTGGAGATATCGGCCCCGGAACCCGCGTGGCATTGTCCCTCTGCCAGTACCTTCATGTGTGCGGAGAGTGGTCTCAGCATGGTGGTGGCTGGTCCTGGAGGTCTTTGGCTGCCGGAGCCCTGGTCGGGGCAGGGAGGAAAGCTCAACCCGCTCCCCTCCAAGGGGCCCCGATTCAATTAAAAAAAAAAAGAGTGGTTGATGCTTGAATCAACCACTGACCTCCTGGAACCATGAGACAGCATGCAAAGCCACAATGCAGAGGAGACTAGATAGAAAGACCTGGGGTCCAGTGAGCTGCTGTCTTGACATTCCTTGCTCTATGAAATCATGGCTTATGAAATCCTGTTACTTGCAGCCCAAAGCAATGCTAACGGATCGCCTGGGTTTTCTGTCTCTCTGTGCGCCCTGGGTTTTCTGTCCTTCTGTGCGCTGCTAGTTTCAAAGCCAACTTTCCCCTTTGCTTCAGAAGATTGGCTTGTAGCAGTCAAAGTATCGTATCATAGTAGCCCAGCACTTGCAATGGTTACCTTGATTGTAGCAACTCTAGTTAGCCACTCAATCTCACGCTAATGGCAGTGAGCAGTATATGGAATGCATTGATCACTTCATGGTGTTTAGGCTTTGCTCCTGGGAGCTGGAGGTAATTCCAGAATAAAACCTGGAGTCTTTGAGAAAATGCTTGTCTATGCCTCACTCTATTCCCTAGACAGGCCTTGGGAATAATCCCATCTTTGGCAGCCAGTTCCCATTCCTGTGAGAGTGTTACCTTCAGCTCTGTGACTGTGTTCTGTGGGCGTTCTCTGATTAAGGAGGCATGAGAATAGGTTTCCTGACTCTGAGTGGAGTAATCAGGAGATACAAACCTGTGTACTCCAAAGCTGTATCCAGTGTGCATGTGTGATTATTTAAACATAAATCACTAAATAAAATAATTGAACAGCTAAAATAGAAAACACTTAATCCCTAACTCAGGCTGGCAGGCCTCATTTTAAGTGCACAATTAGCACCTGTGATCTGAGGCTTCCATATTAAACAGCACACACACACACACACACACACACACACACACACACACACAGAGGTTAGCTTTATAAATCACACCATACTTCATAGTCCCTGAGTATCCACCAATTCTTAATCCATTCATTCCCTTAATGGGCTTACTCCTTTTCCTATTATTTCCCCCCTCACATTCTTATTCTAATTCCTGGAATCACCATCCAAAGTTTTGACTCAGGATTTACTCTTTGGGGAACTCTTTTCAAAAAGTTTTATTAATTCCAAGTACTGTGATTTACTATTACTATAAGTTATTGATAGTTGACTTTTAGGTATCTAGTGTTCTATCAACAACCCCACCACTTGTCAACCTTCCTTGGCCAGTGTCCCCAAGTTCCCCTTCCCCCCACCTGCCATATGGACAAGAACATTATAAAGTTTGGTGGTGATAGTTCGTATCTCATGTTTTCAGTGTTGCTGAGTCCATGGCTTGTATGTATAGCTATACTACTTTCTCCACAGTACCAGTATACCTGATACCCTTGACTGTTGTTTTTTTGGGGAAACCCTTTTAATCTATATAACCTTGAGGAAGTGGAAGAAAGGCTAGAAGGAGGATTACTACAAAAAAAATCCTTTAAATCCTTGCTTCTCAAAGTGTACTTCGTGACCAGGAATGTTCTAGAAAGACAGACTGCAGGCTCACCCCAGGCCAACTCAACTAGACTCCCCAGAGAGGTGAGACATGTGAAGGGAGCTCAGTTCTGTGGATCTCTCAGATAGAGAGTGGAAATTCGGAACTGATCACACCAGTAAAGATTGCCCCCTTTTCTTTGGGGGCGAAGGAGGCGGGAGAGGACCCTCCCAAGTGATATCCAAGAGTCTTGATACCACATTGGTGATTCTCAGCCAACTGGGCCTGTGCAAAGCCCCAAGAATGCTGTTCAAGCCCTAAAGGCATTATTGGGCAGCATCCATGGGTGGTCAGGGTCTCCAGGACCCCATCTAGTGGTGCTCAAGGGACCACACAGTGCTGGGGATCAAACCCAGAGCACGCTCGTCACCCAGGGGTCCATCCCCACGTCATTTCTGCTCCTCAACCTTCGGGATTATTGGAACTGGTTCCTCATGATAAATCCTCTTAGTTCTCTCCTACATTGACAAATAAAACTGACTTCTGGCCTTTTGCGTCGTTGCCTCTGAGGGAGCAAGATGAGTCACCAGCAGCCCTACTGGAGCCATCGAGAAAATTCGGCCAGAGGTCGCACTCTTGCCGCGTCTGTTCCAACCGGCATGGCCTGATCCGGAAATACAGTCTCACTATGTGCCGCCAGTGTTTCTGCCAGTACGCGAAGGACATGGGCTTCATCAAGTTGTACTAAGTAAACTGGAGTTGGTCATCAGAAACATCTACCCGGCAGCAGGAACAAATGCAGTTCTTTGTACATAAAATAAAGTGACTTCAATTATTTAAAAAAAAAACTGACTTCTGGGCATTTCAAATAGATAAATAAAACAAAAAACCAAACACTGTCCTCCCGTTGTTCATCGATTTGCTCGAGCGGGTCCAGTAACGTCTCCATTTTGAGACTTGTTGTTACTGTGTTTGGCATATTGAATACATCATGGGTAGCTTGCCAGGCTTTGCCGCGTGGGCAAGATACTCTCAGTAGCTTGCCGGGCTCTCTGAGAGGGGTAGAGGAATCGAACCTGGCTTGGCTGGGCTGGCTGCGCGTGAGGCAAACGCCCTACCGCTGTGCTATCGCTCCAGCCCAAAAGAAAGAAAGAAAGAAAGAAAGAAAGTATAGCACCCAATCTGTTATGCCATCTTCTGGCCCCAGGTCTGCCACTTTAACAGGGGTTAGGAAAGCGGTTCTGCTGAAAGATATCTACCCTCAGTTTTTATTTCAGATGCTTGATCTAATGTTTAGGGTTTACTTTGGTTTTCTTTCTTTCTTTCTTTCTTTCTTTCTTTCTTTCTTTCTTTCTTTTTCTGTCTTCCTTTCTTTCTCTCTTTCTCTCTTTCTTTCTTTCTCTCTTTCTCTCTTTCTTTCTCTCTCTCTCTTTCTTTCTTTCTTTCTTTCTTTCTCTTTCTCTCTCTTTCTTCTTTCTTTCTTCCTTCCTTCTTTCTTTCTTTGCTTTTTTGTAGGGGATTATACCCAGCCATGCTCTGGGGTTACTCCTGGTTCTGCACTCAGGAATTACTGTTGGTTGTGCTCAGGGAACCTTATGGGATGCCAGAGATCAAAACCAGGTCGGCTGTGTGCAAGTCAAACACCCTACACACTGTAGTATCGCTCCGGCCCCTTGGTTCATTTCTGAGGACGCTGGGTCCCATTAGCCCAAGGCCCCCTGTTGTGGATAGCGGTTGGGAGCTGGGCAACCCCTTTAGAGATTCAGTCTCCCCACTCAATGACCCCCTCTTTTATTCCTCTCCCACTCCTGGTTCCCTCCCCGGTTTCCCAAGGAGTTTCTCACTCCCGGTGAAGCAAGCGTTTCCTCCTAAGGGAGTCAGGTTGCTATAGAGCTGAAGAGGTTTCACTCTGACGGACTTTCAGTCACCAAGTGAATCAACCCTTCCTCCTCCCAAAGACGATGCAGTTCTCCGTCTAGAGCCAAATTTGTTCTAATTAGCTGGCTCTGAGGTTTGCAGTGGCAAGTCTTCCGGAAGCTAATAACGCTATTTTGAGACTACCTGTGTCTTGCCTGCTTAATGAACACGATGATGGGAACATGGACCATTTTTTCATGCCACTAGCAGAGACTTTATCCCTCTTTCTCGTCTCATGTCTCAATTCTAGCCTTGCTTTGTTTTTAGTTAAATTATGTTCAAATCACACTTCCATTAGTGTTAATTTGGTGGCTTTTGCCATGTTCTTTAATTCCTCGGCGAGCTCGACTTGTTCTGTGCTTTGCCCGGATAGACGCATTTTGTTTTTGTTCGGGAATGTCTTTTGATTATTGACCCGAATGACAGAGGAATGTTTCATGTGCTTAAATTTTCACTTGAAATGTGTCTGAAGAGGACATTTCCTACACTGACTGAAGGATAATTAGGCGTCTCCAGATCGGTGCAAACTGAATGTGGTTGGATTCTTGAGCCTCCTAAAAAAATTCTTTACCTTGGGACTGGAGTGATACTACAATGGGTAGGGCTCTTGCCTTACCAGGAACGATCCTGAGCACAAAGCCAGGAGCAAACCCTGAGCATTGTTGGGTGTGGTCCCAAATGAAAACAAAACAAAACCCTTCCTAACCTCATGGAATATTTAGACATGGCAAAAATATTCTGAGACTGCCAACGGTGTAAAAGTCCTGAGAAATTGGGTGGATTTTGAAATATATCCCCAATTTTGGGGGTTTTGTTTTATTTTGGGGCCATACTCTGCAGCACTCAGGGATTACCCCTGATTGTGTGTTCAGGGGTCACTCCTGGCAATGCTCGAAGACCCAAACAGCGTGCCAGGGATTGAATCTGGGACAGTAGCATGCAAGGGAAGTACCCTGTCCACTGTACTCTCGATCTCGCCCGAAATCCACACACACAAAAAAATTAATTTTGAACAAAAAGAGTTTGATGGGTTTTATGTATGATCGGGCTTGATCTTCAGATGTTTGGACAACTACAGCATTACATATGAAAGCACCAAGGTTTCTCTACTTTGGGTAAATGTCCCCGGCCATTAGCCTGGTTCTCCTCCAATCAATCCAGCTACTCTGCCTTTTCTGAGAATTACTCCCATCTTTCCCTCCCAGAATGAGCTGTTCCTAGCCACTGGGCCCCTTTGGCTGGCATGATCTCCCATAAGTTGCTGTGGAGGTCACTAAATATTTTTGTGTGCCATCCCTTTGGGAAGTCTTTCATTTTTGCGATCAAGCACTTTAAAGTCCAAAATACCCCATGCCCCCCCGCCACCATGATCCCTAAAACGTTCAAAAGGCTGTTCTATTTGGGGTAGAAAGATTCATTGCTTGGACTCTAAGAGTAAACATATTTGGCTACCTTCCTCTCAAGTCAGCTCAATATTCCTTTGTTGTCGGAGGCCAGAAAAGAACTGGAAAACTACATTCTCGACCCCTGAATCAAAAGGGGACATTGGTGTTGTTTTTTTAAAATGTAAAGCCTGATTTACCTCCAAATTTTACACTAGTCCCTTAATTGTTTTTAAAATTCAGTTTCATTAGGGTTCATGGAAACGACACCTGGAGAAAAGGGAGGCGAGAGAGCCAATTCTGGGGCTTGGTCTTTGAGATGCCTTTAGGGCCCCCTAGTGGCTATTTTAAGAACAGTTTCTTCGGATTAGGTCTCCTTGACCCTGATTTAAAAAAAAAAAAGGAAAAGAAAAAAGAAAAGAGAGAGACCTTTGTGTATCTCTTCTGTGACAAGTGTAATAACTGTGGAGATACATAGATAAAAGTTGGTTTAGGGACTCAGTATTTTAGCACTTCTCAGTTCTAAGCAAAAGCAGTGCAGTTGCTTTAGAAATAACAGATGTATCCCCTTACATATTTCATTCCACACTCCTGTTCTGGTGTGTCATAGCTGAAATCTTTGAAACACATTGATATGCTGATGGGAGTCAAAGGGGCTGTGACTCTGAGACAAGTGCATAAGTATATCCTAGCTTAAGATGGATGAATCTATATCTTTCACCTATCACCTGCCAAGGGCGAGGGCAAAGAAATTCTTCAAACGTGGGGGCTTAGATGATTCTTAATATAACTAGCAGACAGATTCAGTTTGTGGATTATTTCAGTCTGACAATTCTTAGACAGTTCCTTTGAAGAATAATAGATACACCACTCACGTTCAAATATTGCAGGGCTGAATTTTTCACGTTGGAAGTGCCCAAGGACTGATGCAAATAACCTTTGTGAAAATCCCAATAATGACTGATGTCTTCAGTGAATTTAGAGACCAGGGTGAATATTGCTCCCCGACTCACTCCCCGGCTCCCTCCACCCCCACATCGTGGTCCTAATTTTCTTCCTGGAATCCCATTTCTTCCTGGAACACACACACACACACACACACACACACACACACACACACACACACACTTGGGTAATTATACTGGAGATGTTTTTTTCCCTGGTGCTTATCTTTTAGATGCTGATGTTATCCCAAGATTTCTCCTATGCTTTTTCTCCTCTACGTTTTTCTCCTATATGTATTTCTCCTATACGTTTCCAGTCCCTCTTCTCTTCCTCAGTCAAGTTACCCTTATTTATATGCTAATGCATTGCAATAATGCGTTTTACACCATTAATGGAGTGAAGCAAAGCAATGAATAAAAAAGAAGGTTCAACTTCTTGTTTTAACTTTACCAGGATTCTAGCGTTTGAACTACGGGGGGAGGAGGAAGAGAGTTGCAAGGAGAGTTGGCCCTCAAAATAAAAATAAATAATAATAATAATAATAATAATAATAATAAACGATCGCCTGGTGTCCAGCGTATGTTGGAGAACCGAGCTGCACGTCAGACGGAGAACGGAGCGAGCATTTGAGCTTTAAAGGCTCGGCATTAAACTTTGACACGTTAATGGTTCCTAGGATATTAGCTCCTATTTTATCATCTAGGATACGGTAATGGTACCCAAATCAGATCTGAGATCTCCCCTGTCGGCAAAAGCGCGGGGCGAGAGCCGGCCCCCAAGCCGTAAGACAGCAGGACCCCGCTTGGCAGTGAACTTCTCCTGAAGCTCCAAAAGGAAAAAAAAAAAGAGCAAAACAAAACAAAAACCACGATTTTTCACTTCGCCGGGGACGACGCTGCAGGGTAAAATCCGCTACCTTCGCGCATCCTCCTGGGCCCGCGCATCCTCTGAGTTTAGGTAAACGGGATGCTGAGCTAGAGTGGGAGGGGGGTGCTTGGACCGGGCCGGGGTCGGCGGCGGGTGGATGGATGGGTGGGTGCGGGTGTGTGTGTGTGGGGGGGGTCGTAGCCTATAAAGGCTGCAGGGAAGGGCGCGCGTGGGGGGAAGGGTCGGGCTGGCTCCAGCCCCAGGCCGAGAGAGCCGCGTTACCTGGACGGGACTTGGGTCTGCAGAGGCGCCAGGGGCCAACGCTCCCCAGCCCTAGCTAGCCCTCCTCTCCCGGGCTCTGGAACTAGCTCAGCATCCTTCTCTCAGCCCTCTTCCCCGCCACCCCGCAGCCTTGCACTTTCTCTCTCGGCTGGAGCAAGCGCCCAGCCTTCGCCCAGAACTCGGGTGGGCGCATCTGCGTGCCCAAGAGAGCTGCTCCGGGGCGCGCCCGAGCCGGGCGAAGAGGTGGGGCGGGGGTGGGGGTGGGGGGAGGTAGGGACCCAGGGAGCGGAGGGTGGGGTGGGGTGGGGGGGGAGATGGGGAGGAAGGGGACCCTTCCCACCCCCCTCTAGCAGCCTTGGGACCGAGCGCCGGGAAAACCCGGGAGCTGGATCGCGCGCGCGCGCGCAGCGGGAGCGCGGGTGTCGCCTCCGCGCGGTGGCAGCCCTCCTGGGCGTCCTTTGGCTGGCGCGCGCACACTCTTGCTTTCTTCCCCGCCGGGTGTGAGTGTGTGTGTGTGTGTGTGTGTGTGTGGTGGGGGTTCTTCCCCGGGCCTCCCGTCGGCGCGCACGCCCCCTTTTGTCCCCCGAAAGTCGCCGGGCGCCTCCCGCGGCCGCAAGAGTGCCACTTAGCATCCCGGTCCTCGCCTTGCAGAGCGGGCGGCTTGCAGGTCCGCTGCTCGGGACGGTGCGCGCGGGGCGGGTGCAGGGAGGCCCAGAGCCGGCGAGGAGGAGGAGGAAGAAGAGGAGGAGGGGGTGGTGGTGGTGGGGGGGCGTGGGGTTGTGCCTGCTTTGGAGCGGGGAGGGCGTTATGTGTGTGTGTGTGTGTGAGTTGTGAGGCGTGCAGGGTGCAAAGAATGCCACTCTCCCCCCCCCCCACCCCGCCCCGAAAGAATAGGGCTCTTGGGGCAATCCGGATTGGTTCTCGCAGACCTAGCTCCAAAGGGGGTGGGGGGTGCCGCCGAAGCCCTTCCCCGGCGCTGCCCCACCTTCCCGAGCAGCGGCGCCCCGAGTGGAAGGCAGCGTGCGTGGGGAGGGGGCGGGGAACTTCCTACTTGGCCACGCTCGGCTGCAAACGGGTCCCCGCCGCAGCTGCGAGCCCGTCCCGCTTCCCTTCCCCCCCACCCCCCGCTCTTTCCGCCAGGCTCGCCAAGCCCGAGGCGGCCGGGAGCGGCCGGGAGCAGCAGGGGGGGTGGCGGGAGGAGCAGGGCGGGGAGCTGCCAGCTTGCACCCTTCCTCCCCGACCCGGCCCGGGGATCCGGGCTCCGGGTGTTGCCGTCCTCCTGCGCGCCGGCGAGAGCGAGAGGAGCGGGAGGGCGGGGCCTGGGGCGGGGGCGTGGCCTCGGCGGGAGGCGGCGCCCGGCGCGGGGCGGGGCCTCGGCGCGCAGGGGGCGGGGCCCAGGCGGGGCGGGCCCGCCCTCCGGGGCGGCCGCGGCGCGCGCCATTGGCCGGCCGCGCTGTCACGGGGTTGGGGCGGGCGGCGGCCCCGCCCCGCCCGGGAGCCCGGCCCCGGCGCGCGGTGCCCCCCAGCTGCACAGACATGACACAGACACACAGTCACTGCAGCTGCTGCTGAGCGAGCCGGGCGCTCGGGGCACGCGGCGGCGGCGGCGGCGGCGGCGGCGGGGCCAGCCCGGAGCCCGGACCCCCGCGCCCGTCCGCGCGCCCGTCCGCGCGCGCGCGCGCGCCCCCCTCCGCGCCGGACCCCGCGCGGCCGCCCCCCGAGCCGCGATCGGGCGCGGGAGGCGGGGGTCGCGCGGCCGCCAGGGAAGCCGGCGGCGGCGGCGGCCGAGGCCGGCGGCGCTGCCCCGCCGCCGGGGCTCCCCGCACCCACCGCGCGGCGCCCCGCCTCCGCGCCGCCGGTGACCTTCCCGGGGCGCCTGGGCACCCCCGGCCGGGGCGAGGCCCGCGCCTCGGTCCCCGGCGAGCCGCGGGCGGCGCAGGCCCGGGGGCGCGGCCGGGCGGGGTGTGCGGGCGGGGAGGGGCGGCCCTCCCGGGACCCAGGCCCCGGCCCATGCGGGACGCCCCCCGATCGCCGGAGTCCCCGGGCCAGGGCGCAGCGCCCCGCCGGCGCGCCGGAGCCGGAGCCCGCGGAGGAGGAGGAGGAGGAGGAGGCAGGGGAGGAGGAGGAGGAGAAGGAGGAGGAGGAGGAGGAGGAGGACGGGACCTCGCCGAGCCCGCGTCGCCGCGCCTGCCCGCTCCGGAGTCGGCTGCGCTGGACGCCGCGCCCCCGGGGAGCCCGCGCCGGACCCCCGCGCCGCGCGCCCCGGCCGGCCGCTCCGCCGCGCCCCCCTGCCCGCTGGCAGCCTCCTCGGCCCAGGTAAGCTTGCGGACCGGGCCGGGCCGAGCTGGACCGGACCGGGGGGTGGTGGGGGTGGGCGGCCGCGCGGCGCCGGGCAACTTCTCCGAACCTGTAGCTGCACCCGGCCGGTGCCCGGGACGCGGGCGGACCCGCCGCGAGGGCACCGCCGGCTGCTGCCTGCGAACGGGGAGCCCCGGGCACGGAGACAGGCTGGAGGTGAAAGTTTCCAAGTCCGGGGATGATGACCCAGAGCCCGGCCCCCACCCCCACCCCCCGGAGGGGCAAGGGGTTTGGGGGAGCCAAGTCAGGTGGGTGGGGTGTGTTTGTGTGTGTGTGCGCGTGGGGGGGGAGACTTTGAGTATCCCCACCCCGACCCCCTTCCCTCCAAGCTGGCGAGCATCTGTTGCTTGGGTGGAGGGGGGAGAACATCTTGCGTTTGAAGTGATGCCTCCCCTCCTGCCCTTCTTCCCCTGCGTGATGTTGGGAAGAACTTTTTCTCTCTGCTCCGGTTGCAGAGAAAACAGGCCGGTTTGGGGACAGGGGTGAGGGGTACGGGGTGGCCGAGCCCACCGTACCTTGCAGGTGTCAGATGTTAAAGCCGAGTGGTTGGGAGGGTGTGTTGGGCGTTGGGAGAGAAAAGGGAAAGCCCCAAACTGCTACTGGTGGCACTGGTGGGGACCCATGCCCCCCTCCCCCCTGTTGGGAATGACCCCCCCTAGATATCCAAGCATGCCTCTGGTTTGGGACCCTGATATTGTTTCCGGTTGTGTGTGTGTGTGTGTGTGTGTGTGTGTGTGTACATGCCCAACCCAGGGCCTCCTCACACATGCAAGGCAGACAGCTGGGCACTCTAGCATGGACGGAGCCCCATCAGGACCCCAGGCCACTCGCTGTTCCAGGGGACCCGAGCAATGACCCTCTCTGAGCATTGCATGCTTCGCTTCATTTCCTGGTCTCCCCGTTACCTTCTTTTAAACGCTCCTCCCCACCAGCAACCCGGCTTCTGCACGCCTGTCCTTGCCTGTTGGAAATTTATTAGTCCTACGAGCCTTCCCCTGGAACAGTCTGATTTTTAAATGGGTCACTTCGGAGGGAACAGATCGTCTCTCCTACGCCGAATCCTTCTCTCCCCGGTGACCCTGTTTAACGGGAATTCCCTTCCCCCCCCCACACCAGCCCACCACTCCCCATTTCTTCTCTTTCTATCCCCTCCTTGCTGTCCCTCTGCCTCTGTGCCTTGATGGAGCAAGTTCCTGCCCAATTCCGAGTCCGTGAGTGTTGTCACTCGGTCCATTAAAAATGATCTCCTGGGGGAGAGGCGGGGCGTCTCGCATCTGTGAATGTCAGAGCTAGTGTTCCAGAGTCTCATGATGTCTGCGCCCAAAGAGAGAGAGAGAAGAGAGACAGAGAGAGAGAAGAGAGACAGAGGGAGAGAGAGAGAGAGAGAGAGAGAGCGCTCAGGCTCCTGTTTTCAGGGAACCAGGAGTGGACAGCAGGCAGGTGAGGAGTGCTCCTGGCCCTCCCCTGCTATGCTGATGGCAAAGTGGAAGCCCAAAGTGCCGCTTCACTCTGGGGGCAGGCGGCAGCCACCTGGGGTGGATTTTCCCCTTCACCTCCTCTGCCTTCCCCACCTCCAAGGCGGCTTCCGTAGACGGCAGGTACGGGCAGGTTCTAAATCGGGCAGGGAGCCTGGAGCGTCTCTCTCTTCCTTCCCTCACGGATGGGTGGCATGAATGAATTCCTTGCGGGCATGCTGCGACCTCCTCTTCCTCCTCCTCCTCCTCCTCCTCCTCCTCCTCCTCCTCCTCCTCGTTGTCGGCGGCGGTGTCGTAGTCGTCAGTCGTGGTCACCGTCTGAGGATTGAGGAAGCAACACTCCGATGTGGCGTGAAGGGTTCACACGTCTCTCAGTGCACTTTTATTTTTCAAGAGCCCTTGCCTCCGGTGAAAATGGCTTGCGGAGAACACGCATTTATCGAGCTCGCGGCCCTGTGAATTCCAGCCCCGGCAGAAAAACTCCCGGGAACAGAGAGAGCAAACTCGGGGCCGCCGTGGGAGGGAGCGTCGGGCGGGGGCTCAGATGGCAGGTGTAGCCAGGGTGGAAAAGAAGAAGCACCCACTGCGCCCGCCCTCCTATGCCCCGGTGGGCACCATGTCCCCCAATATAGTTGCCAGCGAGTGCATGCCGGGTGCACTGTTGGCTTGCCGGTGTGCATGGATGCATGCTAACTTTACCTTTTGCAACACACGTGGGACGATCTTGGAAATGAGAGGAGGGGGGGAAGCATTCATGTCCTCCTATACCCCCTGGGTGCCGTCGTCCCTTGCGGAGAAGGAGGAGGCGAGGATTTTCCCGGGCTCTCTAGCTTCCAGCATTGTGCCGGGACTTGCAGGCCGAGTATAGGAGCGAACACCTCTAGCCTGTAGCCACCTACTCCAGCAGGACACTAGGGGGCTAGTTTTCTCTTCTCCTACGTAGGCCATAGCAGGGCCCCTGAGAATGAAAGGCTGTGCTTAGATCTTTCAGACACTCGGGGGTGGGGTGGGGGGGGGGGTTCAGACACTCGAGTGGGGGCTACCCCTTGCACTGATGAGGGGGCCTGGATGGCTTCAGCACCGGGCCTTGAATGCTCAGCTCTGGACAAGGTGAGTGGAGACGCTGAGAAGACTTAGTGCTAATCCCAAAGCCCGTGAGAGTCACGCAGTTGAGGGAGAGGGTGTCTCTTCTCTTGCAGACTCCTTATTTGGTCATGAGAGCAGTGCTCACTTTTCTGTTCCCCAGGGGTGTGGAACCAAATTCCGTCCTCCTTGTCTCTCTTTAGTTTTTTGGTGTGTGTGTGTGTGTGTGTGTGTGTGTGTGTGTGTGTGTGTGTGTGGACATCCCCTGCAGTTTTGTTTGTTTGTTTGCTTTTTGGGTCACACCCAGCGATGCTCAGAGGTTCCTCCTGGCTCTGCATTCTGGAATTACTCCTGGCGGTGCTCGGGGGACCCTATGGGATGCTGGGGATCGAACCCGGGTCGGCTGTGTGCAAGGCGAACGCCTTACCCGCTGTGTTATCGCTCCAGTCCCAGCAGTCTTTATAAAACCACACTTCACACTTCCTCAGCTCCAGAGGAAATCTAGGATCTAGTCCATCCAGAACTTCAGACTTCTCCCCAGCATCCCTGGGAAAATCGGTCCCTCGTGTTTGGAGATGACACAAGTCCTGACAGCTTCTCTCGCAGGTGCCTGCCGCACCGTCAGCGATCTGATGTCATTAGTGTCTAGGTGTCTTCCAGCAGCAGGATGGGGATATGATCCTTTGGTTTCCCTGAGAACCCCACGGGGCCGAGCTTAGCCTGGCTGGCCAAGTCCGTGCCAGAGGGCGGTGGGACAGGAAAGGCCAGAGGTCAAAGCCAAGAAGAGGATGCTGGCTTCAGAAGCCTGGCGCACACAGCTGGCGGTCATTGCTAGGGTTTCCATCTTTCTAGATTCTGGAACTCTCGCCAGGGAGAGTTAGGGTTATTCTACCCCTCCACAGGCACTTCCGGTACTGGCCGACCTTTCCCCATGGGGACGGTGCCCACTTCGGTCATCGGAGGAGAGTGACCTGCTCTTTACTCGGGGACGTGGCGGGTGCAAAGCTCTCTTTCGGCTCTGAAGGCTTTATAGATTGATTTGAGGAGTCGGTTTTAAACTGGAAAAAAAAATACTATCCAGTTTGCTCTTTAAGCTCCCGCTGGTGAAAACTGGACTCGGAGAAGCGTCCGCCACGGTGGTTCATAAGCCTGAGTGAGGGAAGTGTGATGTGTTTCAGGGATGCCGGATCCCAGGGAGAGGAAGAGGGTGAGGCCAGAGACTGGTTGCTTTTAAGGTCTATGGATGAAGGGACCCAAGCAATGCTGACCTGGGTTCCTTCCATTCCTGGCACCACAGACAGCCCTTTCTTTCTCTCTCTCTTTCTTTCTTTCTTTCTTTCTTTCTTTCTTTCTTTCTTTCTTTCTTTTTCTTTCTTTCAATGAAGTACAGTTGTAGACTTACAAATTTTTGTGTTTGGGTTTCAGTTATACAATGATCAAACACCCATCCCTCCACCAGTGCCCATTTTTCACCACCACGGGTCCCAGTATCCTTCCCACCCTCCATCCCCCTCATCCCACCCTGCCTTTGTGGCAGGGCATTCCCTTCTGTGACACATACAACCCTTTCGAGCCCTGCCAGGAGCGACCCCTGAATGCAGAGCCGGGAGTAAGTTCGTAGCACCACTCTCCCCAAAATCTGAATAAGATTAGGGTGGGGACATAGCTCAAAGGAAGGGCTTGCGGTCAGGCCATTCGGGCCTCCCTCCAAGGACTGCCAAGAACAGCAGACTAGGAGTGACCCCTGCGTAATACTTGTTGTGGTCCCCCCAAAAGTAAAATCAGGGGAAGGTGACTTTGTAGCCAGAGTGCAGAGTGCAGAGTGCAGGGGTGGGGGGGCGGGGGGAGTCAGTCCCGGGCACTGAACGATTGGCGCGTCTTGGCCATGGAGCCCACCTGTGTGAGAGCCATACTGCTTCCTCCAGGGCCCTTGACATTGAGAGGTGGCCACGGATGCAGTCCCTGTCCATCCACCTTGGTGTTCGCGACCAGAAGGCCACCACAAATAAAAGGAAGCCTCTAGTCAGCGTGGTTTAGAGGTCTCTTCACTCCACACGTGCGTGCGTCCTAAGGGAGCATCACCGGGGGCCATGTGCCAAGGTGACAGGTTCAGCCACGGGGGAGGGAGGGTCTTTTAGGGGAGACGCACGTGGGACCCTGATGCTGTGCTCAGTGCTGTCACACCCGGGTTTGTCCAAAGAGTGAGTTTGAGTTTCCCAGGGGCTCAGAAGTGGGGCCGGAGAGATAGAGAACACAGCGGGTTAAGGCGCGTGCCTTCCCCAGAGCTGATCTCGGCTCGATCCTTGGCACCGCCAGGAGTAACAGACGGGTGTATTTCACACCTCAGAGCCCCGCTCCCACCGCATCCCCCCTCCCCAAAATGAAATAAATAAAACAACAAAACCAGGATCATAGGGAAAAGAGTGTGCGTGGAGATCAGGTCTTCATCAGAATGGCTTTTGGAAGGTGGGATGCTGAAAGAAGACAGCCTGGGAGTAGAGAAAGGGAAAGAGTTTCACAGGGTTCCAGGCCTCCTGGGATCTGGTCTTGACTTTCCCCTTTGGTGTCCGGTTCATCCTTCCTACATAGAACCTTATTTTTTGGGTTTTTTTTTTTTTTTGCCTGTTCAGGAAAAAACTATTAGCACTGTCAATAAAGGCAGGGCCCTGTGGACCCCAAGCCTGCCCCCTTGTGTACACGAATTACAAGGAGTGGGGGAACATTCATTTTGTGATTTTGCAGCGGTGGGAGAAATGGCAGTGGGCTTGAGAAATGATAGAGTCCGGGAGGGAAGAAAAATTCCTTTTCAGGGAGGGAAGGCAGATCCCTGCCGGCTTTGGTGCTGAAGGGAGGGACGGAGGGAGGGATGCTCTGAATCCTCGGGCAAGTGCGAGGAATTGGAATCTGGTATTGGGATTCTTGCAGCCCCGGGCATCTGCTTGGCTCTTTCGACAGAAGGAAGTTTCCTTCTGGGGAGGAGGCGTGCGCGCTTGCGTGCGTGCAAGGGTGTGTGTGCGTGTGTATGTCTGGGGGTTGATGCGGAAACTAGAGAGAGGAAGAAAACCAACAGCATTCCTGCCGGAGAGAGAGAGAGTGGAAAATCACTACTGGGGCAGGGATTCCCCAGGGCCAAATAGATCTGGATTGTCAGAACTGGGGAGAGAGAGAGAGAGAGAGAGAGAGAGAGAGAGAGAGAGAGAGAGAGAGAGAGAGAATGGGGCAATAAAAGAAAGGAGTGTGTGTGTGTGTGTGTGTGTGTGTGTGTGTGTGTTTTCTCTATCATTCTCTGCATTCTCTGAGTTTAGGAAGAAGCAAAGTAGATTAAGGAAAATCTTGGGCTTCAAGCATCCTCTGCTTGCTTGCTCAAGTTCCCCTGGACTGCTCTGGGCGGGCTTCAACTGCTGTGTGTAGACCAGACAAGCCAATTCTTTGCCTTGCAAAAGAGGAGTTAAGGGACCCAGAGAGGGAAAGGACCCTCCCCCCTTAGGGAGTTAGTGGCAGAGTTCAAATGACTTAGAGTATCAAGCTTTTCATTCCAAAGGGACCTGACCCCTCCAGAGGATGTCTCCCCTGAGCACAACATGGCAAGTGAACCAAGGCCAGTGAATCACATCTCTGCCTTAGGGACCTCTTGAATGTGTCCACGCAAGCTCTTAGACATCGCTGCTCCCACCGCACGACAGACACCTGTTGGCTTAGGAATGTTCCAGAATTCTTGGGAAGAAAACCAGGTGCAGACAATATGGAAAAACAAGTCTTGTTGAAGGGCTGGTCGGGAGCATACAAACAGACAGGCATGGATGGGGCCTCCATAGCAGGAGAGGAGCCCCCCACCCCACCCCCGGAGCCCCCTCATTCGTCCGGTCCTGGGTCCCAGGTCTAGCGGGGTGGGGCGATTTGGAAAGAGACGATTTGGAGGGGGTGAAGTGGACTCAGGTCTGTTCCGTTAGGATTTCAGCCTGGAAGCTATTAAGTATGGGCCGGGCCTGGTTTTTAGGAGAATTGGGTAACAGATTATCTAAGAAGGCGAATGATTTTAAGTATCTGTTGGCGGCACAAAAGGATTTCTAGGTTACAAAAGGGATTCTTAGCGAGCCTCTTTTTAATAGCTTGCTCCTTTGTTGTATTTTAAATTGTTTGATTAACACAACCGTAATAAGTGCTCTGGGGAGCCTCCCCTGTTAGGTAATACCAAGGATTTTTGTTTTGTTTTGTTTTGTTTTTTGTCTCATATAAACTTTGTAAGTGTTCCAAACTGTTCAGATGTTTCGTGAACAAGTGACACTCCAGGTCCGTCTGCCCGGGAGCCTGGCTGGTGTGGAACCCGTGTGGCAGAGGGAAGACGGGTGTCACAGAATCGGCAAACACTCCCCCGCCTTTTAGCTCCACTCCTACTGGCTTCTTCCCCAGTAGGGCAGTCCCTAACCACTGTCACCTCCTACCTCGAAGAACCCGCCTACAACCAGGGAAACGGCCCATGGAATACATCCAATCAGAGGGTTTCCAGGGTTCTGAAGTTCTCATCCGTCGGCTCCGACGTGGAATTTGTGACATTCGGAGTGAGTGTGTGGTGGAGGCCATGCATCCGAGGGCATCCAGGAAGGGCTACACTGTGGTCCTTCTCTGCCACGGGATCGGCGGCCGGTGGCTGCTGCTCTCTCCTCGCTTCTGGAAGTTTCCCCAGGAGGGATGTGTTCCCAGTAATGAAGTAGACATGGGCGGTGTCAGAGGCTCTGGAGGTGATTTGGGGGCAGCCTGGCAGGGCTGCTCATCTCTGTCTCCCAGGTATGCCCACGTTTCTCACCCGGCTCGTCCCTTTGGGGGCTGAGATGGGGACAGGGCTGGCGGGGGTGGACAGCGGGCACAGCTGGGGGCCAGCATCCCCCCCATGGGTGAGCACTGCTCTGAGCAGATCCTCTCCTGGGCCAGAGGGAGGCCACTGCTGGGACCTGAGCTTCAGGAGGATTGAGCAGCCGTGCACTAAAGTCGCACAGAGTGAGTTTCGTGATGCCTCTTTTCCAAAGATTTAAATTCCGCAGAGGGTGTCAGGGGCGCTTCGGGGTCGTTCTGAGGCTGGGGACTGTGTTGTCCAGGCGAAGCTCATTGGCTGTTGCTGAGGAAGGTTCCCACCAGCAATCCCTTCCGCACTTGGGTTTCTGGAACCGCCATTCAGAGCCTTCAGAGTAAGCAGCGAGGCTGGGAGAGAGAACGGAGATGGGGCGCGGGCCACGTGCAGGAGCCTGACCGAGTTCAGTCCTCAGCGCCTGGTGGCCTCCTGAACACCACTGGGTGCAGCTCGGGGGGGCCCACGAGCACTGCAGAGGGAGCACAGGTAATGCCCAGCACCCTAGCCTCACACTGGAGCATTGGACCGCATGCCTGGTTGGCTGAGTGATTCTGCGAGGGTTCCCCAAATTATTATATACTGTTTGGGGGCTGGAGCGATAGCACAGCAGGTAGGGCGTTTGCCTTGCACGTGGTCGACCCCGGTTTGATTCCCAGCATCCCATATGGTCCCCGAGCATCACCAGGAGTAATTCCTGAGTCCATGAGCCAGGAGTAACCCCTGTGCAATGACAGGTGTGACCCCCCCCCAAAGAAAAAGTATACACACACACACACACACACACACACACACACACACACACACCGTTTGGTGCCAGCTACCTGGACCCATGTCCATTCTGGGTTGCTTTAGGAGTCCAGGGGGGATGCCAGATAGGTAACAGCAATGGGCTTTCTTCTCTCACCTCCAGCCTTCGTGCCTGGGGCTGACACCCATCCTCATGTTCCAGGCAGGGGGGCCTGTTCGGGAATGACTCGAGGGACCCTCCCATCTCTCACCTCATCCAAACGTGTGCAGGGAGGAGCAGGCAAGTGTGTTCCCATGGACTGGAGAGCTTGACCCCCGGCCCCCGTGGCCCAGAAGCTACCGTGATTTTATTTATGTGATTTTTAGTTGTGGGCCACCCCCAGCCTTGCTCGAGACTCACTCTGACTCAGGGATCCCCCCCGGCGGGGGTCTGGGGGAAAGTAGATCTCCAGCCCCCTGGAAGATGGGATTTGAAAGAGGGGACGGAGTGCCGGCCATTCGTAAAGTGAACCACAGGGACTTGACCGCAAGGGAGATGCCCAGCTGACCAGGGTCACACGCCTGGTATGTGTGAGGCCCTAAGTTCCATCCCCTGTGCCGGATGCCCGCCCCTGCCCATAGTTTGGCCACATTGGGGGCAGCCCTGGAGGTCCCTTGAGCAACACTGGGTGGACCACAGGGCTCAAGACATGGGATGTGACCCACAGTCCAGTCTGGTGGGCTGAGTGCCTCCAGGTGTTACCCCTCCCCCCCAAAGCTCTCTTTGCATTTTGGAGGAAGACTCCTCCCCACACCCCAAAAAGAACTAATGAAAGTGTGAATGAGGGCAGGCAGGGGCGGGGAGCACTGGATGTTGGTGGTCTGGTGTTGTTGAACCAAAGGTGAGCAGGGCCTGGAAAAATAGGGGTGCAAGGGGGAATCGGCCTCACGACCCAGAGGCTGTACTTCGTAAGTACAGAAGGGCCACATGTCCCCTCGTCTCCTGCCTCGGCGCCTTCTGCATGGGGGCTCGCTTCAGCCCATCCTTGGCTTGGGGGCCTGGCCAGACGCACCCCCCACACTTAGGAAACCTTCAGTCAGTGTGCATCGAATTCCAGTGGACAAGCCGCCGGTCCAGGCCCACAAGGGACATCACTGCAGGGCCCGAGGGTCGCTGTCTGCAGTTCACAAGGTCATTCATACTGATGTGTTTGTTGCAGGCATTCCGTGTTCCAACCCCAGTCCCGCCACCGCCGTCACCTTTCTTCTGCCGTGAGTGTGTGTGGGTGAGCAGTGCTGCGGATTAGAGCCACGGCGGGCATGAGGGGACGTCAGCACGTACGTGGCCATGGATGACCGGAGCCGGAAACTGGGGGGAATGGACAAGAGAGGCGGGCGTTTATTTTCACTGCGCAAACTTCGCGGAGCTAGGATTTGATTTGGGTCTTTGGCCAGGGGATAATGAAAGCTTGGGTGGAAGAAGACAATGGAGGGAGCCCTTCCAGATGTAGCCTGTAGCTGCATAGATTTTTATCTTAGCAGGAGGAGGGTGGGACAAGCATTGAACCCTGGATCAGCAGTTTCATGCAGGGACTGCAGGACATGGCAGTGCTCAGGCCCACCCAGAGCCAGGCCACCCCTTTGGTGCTTGGGAGCTGCAAGAGATGCCTGGTGGTGGTAGCAGGGGCCTTCCGGGACCACCCAGCTCAGGCCTGCAGGCTCCAGGGTCACACTCGGTGGTGCTGGAGGGGTCAGACTCCTGTGGGGGTACAGGGGATGGAGCCCAGGTTGGGTGTCTACCTGATCAGCCTCTGCACCCTCTCCTGAGCCCACAGACCCAGGTCGCTAGTTCTGGAAGAAGCCAGCTGGGCTTCCGGTGTGTAGGGCTTGGAGCTTAAGTGGGAAGCGAGGTGGGGGGCTGTGGGGAGTCGGTAGGAGAGAGCCAGGGGAGCTCTGCTTCAGGATGAGGAGCAGAGTTCGAGTGGAAGGGCAGCTTGGAGCAGAGTAGAGATGATGGAAGCGGGGAGGTCACCCAGAGGCTCTGTGGATAGACGAAGTTGTCAAGACTGCGGGGTCCGGGAATGGTCAGTCTAGGATGGCAGTGGCGGGGTGTGGCGTAGGGGGAGAATGCAGGGGTGAAGGCACTTGCTACACACAGGGCCAACCTCACTTCTGTCTCCGTGGTCCCAAACTGAGGTCCACCCGAGCATGGCCAGATGGAAGCCCCTTCTGGGAGCTTCTGAATCTCCCCCCACCCTCCATCTTTGCTAAAGAAGTCAGGGATGGTTCTCACTCCCCCCCGGAAAGCCTCTTCATTGGAATCAAGTCGACACCTGCCACTAGCAGTTCTTAAAAATAGCATCTCCTCCCTGGCTTGGCTAGGTTGCTGGGGGAAGTATGCCCCTCCCAGCTTCTTTTTTTTGGGGGGGAGGGGGCGTTTGTTTCAGAGCCCCGGGGTGATAAGAGCAACTTTCTTCCTCACCTGGGATGGCACCCAGAAAGAGACGTGATGGAGAGAGTTCTTCTTTTCCGCCCGAGCTGTGCCTCAAGCAGCTGCAGAAAGCCAGGAACATGACAGCTGGCCTTTCGAGTCGCCCTAAGATCAAACCGTCCCCGCCGTTTGCCCTCTGGCTGGTGGAGTGGTGCCAGTGTCCACTTTCAGAATGACTCAGTAAGTTGGGTCACATCTGGCCATGCTCAGGTGATTGCTGACTCCCAGCCCTGCACCCAGGAACCACTCCTGGCACTCCTCTGGTTCCATACATACAGGACACTATACAGGATGCTGGAGATCAAGCCCAGGTTGACCTCATACACGGCAAGTGCCCTACCCGCTGTACTATGTCCCCAACCCAGAGGAAGCTATTCTTGATGGCAAAGTTTTTCAAAAGCGATGGCCCCCTCCCCTTATAAGTATAAATCTTAGATGTTCTAGAATGTTTTCAGATGCTTTCCTAGAAGGTTCCTGTGTATGTTCCAGAATGTTCTAGATGCTTTTCTAGATTATTCCTTGCATGAGCCCCTTACCAGTTCACTGTCAGCCACTCTCTAAATACACATACAAAGCTGGTTTGGAACTGGCCTCTGCCTTTCTCTGCACCCTCCTCATACCATTTCGTGTACCACTCATCACTAACTCCTTTTTCTTTTTCCCACTTTATTTAAACACCGTGGTTTGAGTTGTTACAGGCATCCAATATTCCCACCCCAATCCCACCATCACTGTCATCTTCCCTCCACTGTTGTCTCCTTTTCCCACCCACCCCTCAAGCCTGCTCCTGTAGAAGAGCCACAGTAATTGATGGTATATTGCTTGGTATCCCCAAATGGCTAACAGGATGGTGAAAAACTGTTTCTGCAGAAGAAAATTTATGGAAATTGTTGTATCTCACCCCGGGGGACATTAAGTCCTTATCTGAGGGTTTATTAAGCTGCTGTTGCAAGTTAAGTGTTCTCTGCTAACATTTCTGTTACTTGTGCCTAGTTGACTTCTGCATTAAGTTCCCACCCAATCTGGTGTTGCTACTGTCAGGATGTCAGTGATGTAGAGTTTGGAGCTGACACATGGCCATAAATGTGGCTGCGTGCTCCAGAAACTCCAGAATATTTAATTGCTCAGCCAGCCAGAGGCACCCGGCAGCCGTTGGGGTGAGTGCAGCTACTGGGGGCTTTGGTAGGGCAGGAACTTGACTAATCTCCCCTCTCAAGATTGCCCCAGCGGTCTCAGCTGGGACTGGGTATCCAAGAATTTTTTGTGGCTAGTCGATCTCTTTCAAGATCTATTTGTGAGTCTCTGGAACAAGGCTGGTAGATGAGCTTATACATGGCAACAATGGTGGTGGAACACGTGCGTGGCTGCCAGGGCTTCTGGACATATGGGGAGGTGGGCAGTGGTCACCCATCCTGATTGCAAGAAAGCCCTAGGAGGGCCTGGAGTGATAGCACAGCAGGGAGGGCATTTGCCTTGCATGCAGCCAACCCAGGCTCGATCCCCGGCATCCCACAGGGTCCCCTCAAACACTGCCAAGAGTAATTCCTGAGTGCAGAGCCAGGAGTAATCCCTGAGCATCGCCGGGTGTGACCCCAAAAGAAATAAAAAATCCTGGAGTTTTCAGCCCCCCCAGCCCTTGTGTACCTGAACATTTCCAGCAGTCAGCATCTCTCTGCAGCTCAGTTGTGTAACTCATAGTTTTCCTTCCTTGATGGTTATTTCCACCCTCAGTCCCTCCCAAATTTGACCAAGCCACACAGGTTCCACTCCTGTACCCTCATTTCTGTGCCCCTTTCTCTGACTCGGCTGCTCCTGCGTTTCCTTCTAGTCGCATCTCAGGCTGTTCCGCTTCCAACCAGCTGATTCTGGGTACTGGGTTGCCTCTAGATTTGGCACTGTAGCTGCCGAGGACCATATTTTCAGCTCTTCCTGCTGATTCTCTTGAAGGAGCCTCTGGAATAGAGGCCGCTGGGTCAGCTTCCGGTGCTCGCCAGAGTTTCGCCACCATGGTCCTGAGCCTCCCTGTCTGCCCAGAGCATGGTGCGGGTGGGGGTGGGGGATCGGATGGGGGTGGGGGCAGCCACTGTTGGATTTTTGCTGACTTCTCTATTAGGCAGACCCCACTTTCCAACCCTCCCCCCTGCTCTGCAGACGATGACATAGTTCAAGTGCCCGTGCTGATTCCTGTTCTAATGTTCTAATGTGGACAGTGTGTCCTTGGTCTTGTCTGTTGGTCTTGGTCATGGACCCTTATGGCCCCTCATGACGGAGAAAGATGGGGAAGCAGGGAGTGGCTGGGCAGACTGTGGTTTTTTTGGTGGCAAAATCCAAAATTCCTCCCCATGCCCCCACCCCGTTTTGCCCACCATCCCCCCAACAAGGAACATCCTTTTATTTATTTATTTATTTATTTGGCTTTTTGGGTCACACCCAGCGATGCTCAGGGGTGATTCCTGGCTCTGCATTCAGAAATTACTCCTGGCGGTGCTCGGGGGACCCTATGGGATGCCGGGGATCGAACCCGTGTCGGCCGTGTGCGAGGCAAATGCCTTCCCCACTCTACTATTGCTCCAGCCCCCTATGGCACACACAGCTTTGGGAAATGAATCATCGCAGGAGGGAGTGAGGCACATGGACGAGGATGTCTCGTTGAGGGTCTGTCTGCACTTTGTCATCCAGTGCGGATCGCGCCTACAGACTTTGGGGTGGTCTTCATCGCAAGCAGTTGTGATGAGCATCTGTCTGGGGCTTGGTGATTTTGTTGTTGTTGTTGTTTTGAGGGATTCATCCCAGCTAAGTGCTCAGAGGCCCCCTGAACCACTCCTCATGGACCAGGGGGTCCTGTACTGCATCCTGGGGGTTGCGGTGCTACCCAGACCCCCGCTGGTCCACCAGGGCCACTGCTGGCCGTGTTGTGTGCTCTGAGGGCCCAGTGGTGCTGGGCCTCGAACACAGGGCCTCGTGTTGTAAGTGTGCATGCTAGCACTTTGCCTGGTCTTAGCGCTGGGCTCTCTAGCAGGGACCTTGGACAGAGTTCCATCTGTTGCCACTGGTGTGTCCCTGCAGTCAGACCGCCAGATTGGGGTGCCTTAAAGCTGCACCGCGCTTTCTAGTTCTGGGAGTTTGGAATCAGATGTGTCGTGCCTGCGCCGAGGGCCCCTGTGGCTCCCTCATATCCCCCTCGGGTTTCACAGGTCTTCCCTCTGCATGCCTCAGCGTCCAGTGCCCCTTTTGCAGATGAAATTGGTCCCTCTAGATTATTATTATTTTTTCAGTTTTGGGGTCACACTGGCGATGCTCAGGGGTTACTTCTGGCTCTGCACTCAGAAATTACTCCTGACAGTGCTTGGGGGACCCTATGGGATGCTGGGAATCGAACCCAGGTTGGCTGTGTGCAAGGCAAATGCCCTCCCTGCTCTGCTATTGCTCCAGCCCCAGTGTCTCTAGATTAGACTCACCAGAGGAGCATCTAATTTCCCACTAAGACCCTTAGACCCTGGGGACTGACTGGGACCACCCTCGTAACTTCCTTGCAGAATCCGGATCAGGCTACTCGTGCCTGAGCTTCTGCTTCTCCCTCCTTTGTGAAACGGTACCCTGTCCGCCCTGCGCCCTCCACCTTCAGCCTGAGACACCTCCGAGCAGGTGAGATAGCATCTCAGCGTTCTGTCTCCCGAGTGGTGATGGCATCTCACCTGGGGCCGTCACGTCCCCTCGTGGCGCATGTTCCTTATTGAGCGAACATCTGGTCCACGTGTGCTTTTCCCGCCAGCTTCCCAGTTATTCACTCCCTGGGAAGTGGGACAGTTAGGCCAGTGATGCGTGTTCCCTGGAAACTCAGGCCACTTGCTCCAGACCTGCAGGGCAGGGGGTGGGGGAAGTCCAGCCACTCTTAGGGAACGTTAGAAGCTCATTGGAAACTCGCAGGAAGGGCACGGTCGTCGCATGAATACTACCTGCTCGACGTCCCAGTCTTCCCTCCATCATGCTGCCTGTGTTGTCATTTTTCAGGTTTGTTTTCAATATTTAAAAGGAGGATCATGGGGATCATGGGGACAGAGGTTCCAGATGTTTTCAAAACATGTCTTGCTTTTTCCTTGTGTTTTTTTTTGGGGGGGGGGGCAGGGCAGGACCAGAACCATAAGTCTGCTCAGGGCTTACACCTGGACTTCGGGGTCACTCCCGATGGGGCTAGGTAGGCAACCTTTGTAAGATGCTGGGGATCAGAGACAGAATCCGGGTCAGCTGCACGCATGGCAAGCATCTTAACCCCCCACCCCCAGTACTATCTTTCCTGCCCTCTTTTGTTGTCTTCAAATAACGGTGGCATTGGGAAGAAGAAAAACTACTAAAGGACCTCCTAATAACCCTGACACTGACATTGAAAGGCTTGGGGTGGGTCCTCTCATTTCTGTGTAGGGCATGGCGTTCATCTCTGAATGGAAGTACCCAAAGATGTTTGCTTAGGGGGGTCAGGAGTTCTGTGCAGTTGTCACCTTTTCCCCCTTTTTGGGGGGGGTCACACCCAGCCATGCTCAGGAATTACTCCTGGCAATGCATATGGGATGGGATGCATATGGGAAGCATATGGGATGCTGGGGATCGAACCCAGGTTGGTCACATGCAAGGCAAACGCCCTCCCCGCTGTACTATCATGCTGGACCCTGTTCTTTCTTTCTTTCTTTCTTTCTTTCTTTCTTTCTTTCTTTCTGTCTGTCTGTCTTTCTTTTTTCTTTCTCTGTTTCTTTTTTCTTTTGGATCACACCAGTGATGCTCAGGGGTTCCTCCTGGTTCTGCACTCAGGAATTAGTCCTGGCAATGCTCAATGGAACCATATGGGATGCTGGGGATCGAACCCAGGTTGGCTGCATACAAGGCAAACACCCTTCCTGCTGTGCTATCACTCCGGCCCCTGTTACCTTTTTTTTTTTTTTTTTTTTTTTTTGCTTTTTGGGTCACACCCAATGGTGCTTAGGAGTTCCTCCTGGCTCTGCACTCAGGAATTACTCCTGGTGGTGCTGGGAGGACCCTATGGGATGCTGGTGATGGAACCCGGGTCGGTTGCATGCAAGGCAAACGCCCTACCCGCTGTGCTATCACTCCGGCCCCTGTTGCTTCTTTCTTAAATAGGTTCGGGCAGTTATTCTCATTAGCTGGCTCAAAGTCTCCAGGGCCTGTGTGCAGTTCTCTGATGCTCTGCGTGAGTCAGAGTTCAAATCGTTCATCCACCGAACATGCAGTTGTGTATCATCATCCAGGAGACAGGCTCTGTGCCACACTGTGTGTGTGTGTGTGTGGGATGTGAGGCAGACAGCGGGCAGGGTGGGTCCCCTCTGGCCTGGAGTGCCCTTCCTAAAGAGTCTCAGGTCATGGAGATGGGGCAGCTGCTCTCCGGCGCCGTGTCCCTGCTCACAGGTGGACCTTGCCCCCTTGGCCAACCGGCCTCCATGGCTCACAGCTCCCAACGCCCTAATGCCACTTGCTGTGGCCTGGCTCTCGACACACCTGGTTTTTGCAAAGCCGGAGGCACTGCTCAGTTCATGGGCTGCGTCTTGGTGTCCACTCCTGAGGCGGGCAGAACCCCTGCTCCTTTTTTCCAGCCTGCTGCGAGCAAGCCTGTCCCCATCTTGCCTTTTCAATCTTGCAGGATTCTGGACGCCGTTGACTGTCTTGCTGGTGGGCGGGCGTTAGAGTCTCAGGGGATCCATTCGGGGGTACGGTGCCTCCTGCACAACCGCACCGGGAGCGAATCAGTCACAGGGTTCTCTCTTGCAGGGCGAGGGGTCGGTGGGGTGATTGAGTGGGGGACGACGCCTGAATCGACTTCCACGCGTGGTGGCTTCACATGGCGGGCAGGAACCCGCAGGCCGTCCTGGATACGGTCTCCGGGAGAGACCAGCCAGCTCCAGTGTGGCGGGGACGCCTGTCTAGTGGCTGGTGTACCGGGGACATGGCGCCCAGACTCCTGTCCTTTCCTCCTCATTGCTCTGACCTCTGCTGCGTGGGGGACGCTGAGTGAGGGCTTTGCATGCCAGGAGCCATTCTAGAAATTCACTTCTCCAGGGTGTACAGAGGCGGTAGGAGAGGCCCAAAGGGGAGGAAGTGTCTTCCGATGATGACTTGGGCTGATTTGATCTTTGCATTAACCTGGTGAGACCCCAGCTGAGAGCCAGGTGGGGGTCCCTCAGGGTCAGGCCTGCGTCCCTCTGCACACCCCCGGTCTTGGATACAGGTTGATTCCTTAGGCCTCGACCTGTCAAGTGGGTTTTGTTTTATTCATTTATTTTTTAGGTGGGGTAAAACAAATGGAGGGGTAGGGTGGGGATGGGGTCCTTCTGAACCTTGCTCAGGGAGATTGAGGGTGATTGATTCTGCCACTTGGGCCCTGAAGATTCAATGTTCCGGCCTCGCAAGGCATGGGTGTCTCCCGTCTTGTGCTGCCTGGTGGTCCCCTGGGGGGGACGGGGCTTGAATGGGCTTGTACATGCAAGCTATTGTGTATTCCCACCCTCCCTTGGGGCTGTCTTCCCAGAAGACCCCCACCTGGCTTCTTTGGCAGAAGCGGGAATGGTCAGCTCAGTCGGCCCAAGGACCTGCCCAAGGTAACCCCAGTTTCATGGCAAAACCCAAGCCATGGGTTGGGGCTGTCTCTCTCCGGCTGGGCTGCGTCCCGTGGCATTGAGAGCCCGGCAGGCGTGATGGACACCGTCTCTGGGCCAGTCCCGTCCATGTTCCACACCCCTCCAAGCAGTGGTGGCCCACCAGCTAATGGGGGTCCTTTACAGGCTCACGACCACCACGCCGGGCGGAATAACAGGTCTGGGGTGGGGGTAGGGGGGTGGTCGTCTTGCTTGCCAAAGCGGCATCTCCTTACTCTGATTATCGACGGTCTCTTTTATAGATGAATCTGAAACAGCCAACCTCCCAAAGCAAATCATAAAACAAATGATGCCCTCACCACCCGGCGCGGAGAGAGTAATGGCCGCAATAATAGACAACTCCCCCCACCCCCTCACCCCTGATTCCCCACCCCCCCACCCCGGGGATAATGGGTCTCCCAGATAGGTCCCTGTGATTTATGGCGCTTAATGCACTTATTTTTATTTATCCCCTTCTGCACGGGGCCTTGTCACAGGGGAGATTTGATAATAGCCTGTTTGCAGTCACTTAGATGCCTTAATCAAGCGCCGTCTTCGGGGGGCCAGTGGGGCGGAGCATCGGCAGCTGTCCCCTTTGGGGTCACCTTCACCCTGCGGAGACAAAGGGCTTTCCCAGTCACCCTGGTTCCCGCGTCATCTTCTGTCCCGACTCCCATCACTTGGCGGTCTTGAGGGCTGTCCTGACCCCACCCATGTGCCCATCTGTGCCCTCTGGGGGCTCCTTGGGGCCAGCAGGGAGCCCCCCCTTGGCCCCCACCCCTCCTCCCATTCTGCCTGTTCTCATCGGGGACCCCCCCGCCTCTGTGAAGCAGCCCCCCCCTCATGCCAACTGCAGTTTTCTGGGTGAGCGTCCCGGGAAGGCGGTGACGCGGGTGTGGGAGAGTTTGGCAAAGAATGGGCTTGATTGAAAGGCGTGGGGAGTTCCGTCTCTCTTCTCCCCTGCCAGCTGTTTTGCAGAGAAGGGTGTGGTTGTCACCCAGGGAGGCTGCAAGGGAGTTGACCCAACTCTTGGTTTTCACTTATTTGGGGTGAGTGGGGGGTGGGACCACCCCCAGCAGGGACGGACCTGGGGTCAGCTGCATGCAAGGCAGGTGTCTTATCTCTACGTTCTCTCTCTCTCTCTCTCTCTCTCTCTCTCTCTCTCTCTCTCTCTCTCTCTCTCTTTCGGGGACCCCTCAGCGTCCTTTAGCCCCTGACCTGGAAGAACAGTACTTGAAGCCAAAGGGTAGGGGGGAGGGGAGACCTCTGGAAAGGAGGCACTGGGGAGTCTCCCCGCTTAGAGGCCCTCCCTGGGGTGTTCCCCTCCAAGGGGATCTGCCTCTGCCCAGCTGCGGCCAGACTCGGCCTTTGGCCTTGGTGGGAGAGACCAGGGCTGTCTCCGGAAGCTCTCCTGAGTGCCAGGAGAGAACAAGACCCGATGTCATGACCCAAAATGCCTAGCACAGGGAAGACACCTTTAGACTGCAGAGTGAGTGGAGAGAGGGAGAGAGAGAGACAGACAGAGAGAGAGAGAGACAGAGAGAGAGAGAGAAAGAGCCACACGGACCGAGCTTGGTCTGGTCTGCGGGAGGCTTGTACCGGGTTGATGACCCTGAGGTGTGGCCCAGAAACCAAATAAAGGGAAGACAGCCGCAGAATGAGCAGGTCAGCCGTGCCAGGAGCAATCATGGTAAGGAGCGCGTGGGGGAGAGGTTGATTTGGGGGAGAGGGTACTTGGGGTCCCCAGTGCCCTAGACGGGTGCTGACGCCCTGTTACGTGGGTGTGTTCTAGCCATGGCAGCAGAGTCCTGAAACAGAAAGTGCAGTGATGCCTGCAAAGGTTCAGGACCCCTTATTTTTATTTTATTATTTTTTGGGGGGCCACACCCGGCGTTGGCCAGGTGCTGCTCTCCCAGCCCTGCTGTTTTGGAAAACAAAGTGTGTCCAGCACCAGCGCGGGTATTCCCTTCGGTCTCTGCAGGCTTATGCCTCCCCTAGAGGCCCCTCCCCTGGGCCAGAGCAGCCTCGGAGCCCCCACCCCTCCCTCCCTCCCTCCAGCACGCAAGGGGTGTGTGTGTGTGTGTGTGTGTGTGTGTGTGTATGCGTGTATATGTATGCACATGTATGAATGTGTGTATGTGTATGCATGTGTATGTGCGTATGTGCGCGCGCGTGTGTGCATGTATGTGTGTATTATATGTGTGTATGTACGTGTGTATGTATGAACGTATGTGTGTATGAATGCGTATATGTGTGTGCGTGTGTCTATGTATGTGCATATGTGAGTGGATGTATGTATGTGTGCATGTGTGTGTACGTGTGTGAGTGTAAGCATGTGTGTGTATTTGTGTGTGCATGTGTGTATGTATGTGTGAATGTATGTGTGTATGCATGTGTCTGTGTGTGTACATGTGTATATGTGTCTGTGCATGTGTATGTATGTGTATGTGTGTATGAATGTGTTTATGTATATGTGTGTGTATGAATGCGTATTCGTGTGCATGTGTGTATATATGTATGTGCATATGTGTGTGAATGTATGTGTATGCATGTGTGCATGTGTGTATTTGTCTGTGCGTGTGTGTATGTATGTGTGTATGTGTGTGCATGTGTGTATGTGTATGTGTGTATGCGTGTGAATGAATGTGTACGCATGTGTGTATGTGTGTACATGCGTCTATGCATGTGTATGTGTATGTATGTGTGTATGCACGTGTTTTATGTGTATAAGTGTGCATGTGTGTATGTGTGTGTGTGTGAGTGTGTGTGTGTGCGTGTGCGTGTGTGTATATGGGGGCGTGCAGGGGGCTTCCTTTCCCTGCCCAGCCCGGAGAGGAGGCCGCTGCCCTGTCCCCCCTTGAGCTTTCCTTAGAAAGTGAGACTTGCTGCCCACCGGCCACCTGAGGGGTCTGCTCTCTTCCTGGGGGGGGAAACTACAAAGGAGGAGGGAGAGGGCATAGCTAAACCCCTTTGGGCACAAAGAGGGGGTGCCAGAGAGGTGAGGCTGGAGGGGCATAGCGGAGGGAGAGGGCTTCCAGAGAGGGCCCTGAGCCTTCTAGGATGACCTGGGAGACCCGGGGTGCTCCGCCCTGGCAGAAATCCTGAGCGGGTGGCTGTGGGGTGCAGCCTCCTGGGATCAGCACCCCAGGAGGTGAGTCTTTGGCCAGGATGGATGCGGGGCTGGAAGTAGGAGGTCGGGAGGAGGCAGGCAGGGTGGCAGATGAGGGCTCGGTCGCAGCCCCCGCTTCAGAGGCCAGACCCTGCGTGGCCATCACCCTGGACTCGGAGACTTCAGTCTTGGGACGGGTTTCCTGGAGCCCCGATGTGGGGCCCTGGTGAGGGGTGCTCCCCTGGTCCCTCCCTGGGGTCGCTTCCCCCATGCCCTCTGCCCCACCCCCACCCGGCTCCCACCCCCTCTGTCACTCTCGAGGGGGGGCCAGCCACCCTGCCGAGCAAGGACGCCTGCCCACCTGGGTGGTTGGGTGGCATCTGTCCCTGGCTGCTGGCACCACCCCGGGAAGGGACCGAGCACAACAGTTTTGGAACATCGAAGCCCAAGATGCATGGGGGTCACTTAGGAAAGGGTAGAACTGACTTGGCCCATGTTGGATGAAATGCAGGGGTCTGCTGATGGACTGCACCCCCCTCGCCCTGTGGGTGCCCCCGGGCCGGGCGGGTTATGGGACCACATGACAGCAGGTGACTCTCTGGCTCTGATCTCGAGGGCCCAGTGCCCTGGGCAGGTGCCGAGCAAGCGGACAAAGGGCGCCCGGCTGCCCGTGCCAATGGTTCCGGGAGGACCCACACAGACTCATGGTCGCGTGGGCAAGCTTGGGGTGGGGGGCTGCAGACTGGCCTGTGGTAGGGGCCCTGGTGAGACCCGGCTTGATTTCATGTCGCCTCACTGTTTTTTATTTTTTTATTTTTTGGTGCAGGTGTCTTCTGCCTCATTAAAATGTATTTTTCTTCTTTTTTTCCTTCCCTTTTTATTAGCAGTTACCTTGTCACCGGGAAAGGGTGGTGGTGGGGGGGGGGGGGGGGGAGAATAAAAAAGGCACTTCAGCAGGATTTCGTCTTTTCTGTCTTCCCCGGCCCCCCGCGGTGGCTTCAATAATGCATCATTTCATAAGTTCACAGACTTTTATGTGCCTCCGCCAAACCCGCGCTGCCGCAGCGAGGTAGTTAAATGAAAATTAACCACTGTGTGTGGATGGGATTCAAAGGCGCCCCTTCACCTTCTCTCTGCCTCCTTGGCCCGCTCCTTTCACCCCCGCCCCGGGTAAAGGGGCACCACGGGGGTGGGGGGAGTGGGGGGCGGTGGCGGGTGGTGTTATTTTTTTTCTTTTTTTTTTCTTTTGACGGCGAAGCGGGAGGCTGGTGGGGGTTTGCACACAGACGCTCATTGCTGAGTGGAGACACTGATTTATTTCATAATCACAGATGCAGGAACAAATAACAATGTGTACAGAGAAGTTTCTGAAATTCCGCGTTTCCAGCTAAAACGCAGAGGAGTCTAGGGACCTGTAGCAAACTAATATTTAATGAGAATTACTGTTGCACCAGATTTAGGATTCACAGCGGCTGCTGGTGAATTGTCTTTGACAGGGCTCCGAAATTCACCCTCCCTCTCTCCTCATCTTTCTTCTTCCCTCCCTCCCTCCCTTCCTTCCTTCTTTCCTTCCTTCCTTCCTTCCTTCCTTCCTTCCTTCCTTCCTTCCTTCCTCCCTCCCTACCTCCCTTCTTTCGTCCCTCTCCTTCTCTTCCTACGTTCCCTCTCGTCCTTCCTCCTTCCTTCCCTCTCTCTCTTCCTTCCTCCCTCTCATTTCTTTCATCTCTCCCTCCCTTCCTCCTTCTCTCCCTCCCTCCCTCTCTTCCTTCCTTCCTTCCCTCTCTCCCTCCCTCCCTCCCTCCCTCCCTCTTTTCCTCCCTCCCTCCCTCTTTTTCTCCCTCCCTCTCTGATTTCCTCCCTCTCTCCCTTCCTTCCTTCTCTCCCTCCCTCCCTTCCCTCCCTCCCTCCCTCCTTTTCTTTCTTCCTTCTTTTCTCTTTCCCTCCCTCCCTCCTTTCCTTCTTGCTCCCTCCCTTCCTCCCTCCTTCCCTCTTCCCTTCACTCCTCCCTTCCCTCCCTGCCTTTCTTTCCTCCTCCCTTCCATCATTCTCCATCCTTCCACCTTTTCTTCTTCCCTCCCTCCATCTGTGCTGCCGACCAATTCTTGGTCCCTTTCTTGGTTCCTACCCAAAGATCCTGGTGTATTTCTGTGACTTGGGGCTCCAACGTGTGTGTGTGTGTGTGTGTGTGTGTGTGTGTGTGTGTGTGTGTTTCCCCCAGAACCACCCCAACCTCGCCTCTTTCTCTGGGCTCCAGAACTTCAGGTTCTGCTGATACAGGAGACCCAGGAGGTGGCTGTGTGCCCGGAGCTGCCTCGAGCTGTCAGTGGATACCGTCACAGCTGTCCTGCATGCCTGAGAATCAACAGGGCTGGGCTACACTTGCTGCTTTCTCACCGGCATCAATAAAGAGCCCCAAGGGCTAATATGCCTCAGGCTGTGGTCCTGTTTGGAGGAGTTCCTTGAGCTGACGGGAGGTGGGGGTGGGGGCGGGAGGTGGGGGTGGGGGTCTCAGGATGGTGGCCTGTTGGGGCTTTGGTTTCCGGTCCAACCTGGCAGTGCTTAAGGGGGCCAGCGCCCGTCTCTCTGGCCCAGGGCACACCTCTCCCTCCTCCCTGGAAGGGAAGGCGCTGGCCAGATGTCCGAGAAGGGCAGACCCAGGGGACTGTCCAGCAGTAAAGCCTTTGGCTGATCTGTCAGAAAAGGCCTCTGCTGGGGTCGGGTGGGGGGGCTTGGGGAAGGCACTTTCAGACAAGGAAAAGATATTTCTGAGTTTAACATGGGCGCTACTTCAAGATTGATTTCTCATTCAAGCCAATGCCCTGGTGCCAGTTTCCCATTAAATATCTCATGTGATCTAGATTCAGATTTCCGATTAAATATCAATTTCCCCTTAAGCAGCAAATGACTTTTCTATCACTGGACTCCTTATTCCTCACCCCGCCCCCCCCACCCCCCCATTAAAAAAGTACTGTAGCACTGTCCTCTTGTTGTTCATGGATTTTCTCGAGCGGGCACCAGTAACGTCTCACAAGAAATTGTGAGACTCATTACTGTTACTGTTACTGTTTTTGGCATATCAAATAAGTCACGGGTAGCTTGCCAGGCTTTGCCGTGCTGGCAAGATATTTTCCGTAGCTTGCTGGGCTCTCCGAGAGGGGTGGAGGAATTGAACCTGGGTCAGCCACGTGCAAGGCAGATGCCCTACCTGCTGTGCTATTGCTCCAGCCCAACCCCCCCCCCCCAAAGCACAAAAACTCCCCAGATTTAAAGTGCTGTCAGAGAATATCAAGAGAATGTCGTCCCCTTGGGCCCCACCCAGCACTGATGATCACACAGAATCATCCTGCACGCTTGGGGCGTGTCAGCCGAGAGTACAAGGCGGTGGTGCCCAGCGTGTCCAGGCTCCATCCATGTTGTCCGCATCCTCATCCTGATGCAGGTGTCCCGCCATCCGGGAGATGAACTCACTGAGCTGGGGGCCGTAGGGGACCTGCTTCAGCCCCGCGGTATCACCTGAGTTTCATTCCACCGTCCAGACCCATCTGGCCCGGCGTGAACACCCCCTTCCTCCAGGTCTGCATCTCTTGCATGGACCCAGTGCTCCCCGGAAACGCACCCATTCAGAATGAACAACGGACATAGTAGAAGGGACAGGCTGCTCTGTGTGTCCCTCCTGGCCCAGTAGAGGGACGGTGAGACACAGTCTGCGGGGGCACAGCTGAGATCTCTGTGTCGGTGTCATGGGGGTGGGGGGAACACGCCAGTGGTGCCCTTGATTTCGGCCACAAAGGAACCACCAGGACCTGCCCTCCACATGGAGCCTCAGCTAACGCAACTGATGGAGATAACAAGAGGTTGAAGTCTCGGGGCCACACCCGGCAGCCATCGGGGCTGACTCCTGGCTCTGCAGTCGGGGAGCATTCCTGGCCGTGCTCAGGGGACCCTCTGGGGCACCACGGATAGAACCCCAGAGAGCTGCGTTCAAGGCATGTGCCCACTCCTGACTGTTCTAGCGCCCCAGCCCCGGGCTGTTGGGAGGTTTTGGTGAAACGTTTCACAGCTTTCTGAGCCTCCGTGTTCTCCATCTGTGAAACAGGGAGAACAGCCCCGGAGCTATGACTGGGCGGGAAAGGGGGTGTCTGGCTTGTGCGAGGCCCTGAGTCTGAGCCTCAGCACCGCACTGGGCTGTGTGTGTGTGTGTGTGTGTGTGTGTGTGTGTGTGTGTGTAAACAATCCGCCTCGAGAGGTGTGCTGGTGGATGACAGAAAAACAAAACAGGAAGCAGAAAGAGCCAGGCGAGGGCATGTTGGAGGCTCAGCTTTGTACCCGACCCTCCTCATATCTTTGCCACCAGTTGATTCATCGACCCCTGAGAATCTTCCCAGGAAAATCCTCTGAGAGCGACCAGAGAGACGGTCCAGGGATTGAGTCCATTGCCGTGGCCAGCCCAGCCCTGGCTTTTTGGGTCACACCCGGCGATGCACAGGGGTCACTCCTGGCTCATGCACTCAGGAATTACTCCTGGTGGTGCTCAGGGGACCATATGGATGGGATGCTGGGAATCGAACCTGGGTCGGCTGCATGCAAGGCAGACACCCTACTCTCTGTGCTATCGCTTCAGTCCCCAACCCCGGCTCTTTGTTGGTGCATTTTGATCACTTGCCAAGGCTCTCCAGGTGCTCATCATGAAGTGATATTAGAACCCCAGAGACTTTTTTTTAGCGCCTAAACACAACCAACGGTGCCTTGGGATCCAGCGCTCACCCGCAGAGCCTGAGACCAGCCTTTTCCGGACCTTGACCCCTGTGCTTTTTCGTTGGACCCCCGAGTTTCATGCTGCGTTCCCCTGCCCCTCCTATGGATGTGCTTATCACGTGTGACCCCCTTGGACTATCCTGTGGGCCCAGAGGGTACCCACGTGACCGCGCAGTTGGGAAACGCGACCCACACCCCCTTGTCTTGGCCGTGCTGAGCACCCCATATTCTGTGTGTGTGTGTGTGTGTGTGTGTGTGTGTTGTGTCTGTATTGCAGGTGGCACAGACCCCTGGGGGCCCAGTCTCCCCATTAGGACTTTGCCTTCCTGTTTCTCCTGCCTCGTTCCTGGGAGACTGCTCCCCTTGGAGCATCTGAGTATCTCCGACCCTCACGGCATTCTGGAACGAAGCTGGGCACTGTTGGTACCCGGAGCGCGCAGTGAATAGGGAGCCAAGGGTCAGATCCTGTTCACCAAACCGTCCCCTCCACCCCGCATGGGGAAGACCCCTGTCCAAGCCCATCTGCTTGGAAAACCAGCAGGACCGCCGGCCTTTCGCTGTGCTTTCAGGGTTGTGTTGCATCTCCTCGCTGCTCCCGGGCCCTTCCTGAAGGGCCTCCCAGCAGGAACCAGGCCCCCATCTGCCCCTGCTCGGAGGCTGCTGGGTCCTTGGTGCGGGCTGGAGTTGCTGGAACCGAGGCGCTCTTTGAGTGTGACTTCCGCTCCTGCTGGAACTTCAGAGAGGACCAGGGAAGAAAAGAGTTTATTTCAGGAAACTGACGACTGGACAGTTTCCAAATAGGTTCGACTTCAGCTCCCGCATCCCGAACTTATGAATGGATAGACTCCAAAGGCAGGGCTGTCTGTTCTTCCATTGCAGGCACTGTCCCCCAGCGGGGCTAAGGAACACTGGTCAGGGCCTGGTGGAGTGAGGGCTGGACAGCTAGACTTTGCCCAGGAACGTGACTGGATAGTGACCCACTGCGAACCTGACCATTCAACTAGGGTGAGGTCACGTGCAGATGCAGAATCATCATCCTTGACCGCATGTGTGAAGATGTAGAAAGCTCGTGCAATTAAAACGAGAGCTATAGGGACTGGCGCAATAGCACAGTGGGTAGGGAGTTTGCCTTGTACACAGCTGACCTGGGTTCGATTCCCAGCATCTCATATGGTCCCCTGAGCACCGCCAAGAGTAATTCCTGAGAGCAGAGCCAGGAGGAACCCCTGTGCATTGCCGGGTGTGACTCAAAAAGCAAAAAAAAAACAAAAACAAAACAAAAAGAAAAAAACAAAAAAAACAACCCAAAAAACCGAGAGCTGTAGGGACTGGAGCAATAGCATAGCGGGGAGGGCATTTGCCTTGCATGCGGCTGACCCTGGTTTGATCCCCAGCATCCCATATCGTCCCCTGAGCACCGCCAGGAGTAATTCCTGAGTGCAGAGCCAGGAGTAACTCCTTTGCATTGCCGGGTGTGACCCAAAAAAACAAAAAACAAAACAAAACAAGCAAAAAAATGAGAGCTGTAGGGACTGGAGCGATAGCATAGCGGGGAGTGCATTTGCCTTGCATGCGGCCAACCCCGGTTTGATACCCAGCATCCCACAGTCCGGGCTGGGGAGGGGACCCAGGTCCTACGCCATACAAGCAGCCTTTCAGCCACTGAGCTCTGGCTCCTTGTTAGCTTTCAGGACCCTTCTAGGACCGTCTGCTGTGGAGAATTGCGTTCTCCTACTTTTCCAACTTAACCTTTCCCTTCCTCGGTCTTCTCCCCACCTGGCTCCTGTTAGGACCTTCTGTGGCATATTTGAAGACCATAGAGCCTTTTTTAAAAGAACTGTGGTTTTTTTTTTTTTTTTTGGTCTCCTGGCTGATGTCCGTGGTTTCTGTGGAATGTGTTGGTTCATTTCTGGGGTTCCTTGCTGGATGGCAGGGGTGGGGTGAATCGGTGGTGGTGGAGAAGGCATCTTTTTGTCATTCCCCTTCACTGGCGTAGCCTGCGGTGTTTGGCACCAGTCTGGGCCCGCGGCACTCAATAGATATTTGTTATTTAACATCTTCTTAAAATTTTTTTAAGCAGTTTTACACGTTTAATGCTTAAATAACCTTGGAAGTGAAAGAAGTGAAGCCAAAAGGAGGGTTCCCTGCCAACTTCTTGGCCGGGTAAGTGGCTCCTTAATGGCTCGAGTTTAAGGAACACTAAATAAGAGGGATTTATCCAAAGGTTGGGACGGCGACGGAATTCTGTGATGAAGGAGAAGGGAGAGGAGGAACGCCGGGGTCCTTGTCTCTGCAGAGCACCAGAGATGGGGGCGCAGCCCTTGACTTGCCTGGCTGTTCATTCCCCTGCTGGGGGCCAATGGAGGATGGGTGCGTGGTCCTCTGCAATTCAAGACCACTCCTGTTGTGATTTGTTTCTTTGACAGGCAAGTTTATTGTCTGTGGAACGACTGCTTTTGTGTCTTTTGGGGTTCGGAGAAACTTGGACTTGATCCAGCTGTGAGTAGCAGGTTGTAAGGAAGCCCAAGGAGGATCCGTTAGCTGAGGCATCAGAAAGCCGGATGCCAGTGCCCTGATGCTTGAGAAAGGGAAAGTCTTTCTTGTACCCCAGAGCACAAGGCGGGGAGGGCAGGGGGAATACCCCGGGTAGCTGTCTGTCCGATGGATTTCAGGGAATCTTTGTACAGGGAGGGGAACAGGACTTACATCTTGTTGACATTGAGAGAGAGAGAGACAGGAGAGACAGAGAGAGAGAGAGACTGACACAGAGAGAGGAGAGAGAGACAGAGAGACAGGGAGAGAAAAAGTGCCTGCCATAGAGGGGTGGGAGGGAAACTGGGAACGTTGATGTTGGGAAATGCACACTGGTGAAGGGACAGGTATTGGAACACTGTATGACTGAAACCCAATCATGAATAACTTTGTAACGCATATCACTGTGAGTCAATTGAAAAATAAATACATATTTTTTTCTTAAAAAAAGAGAATTAAGGTTTAAAAAATAAGAGGCAGTTTTCAGCATAAGGTGAGGAGATCATAGCCGAGATAAGTACCAGGAGGTTCACTCCATGGCTTGGAGGCCAGCCACACATGCTAGGGGGAAAAGGGAGCTCAGATAGAGAAGGGAGCACCAAATAAAGGGTTTGGGGAGGATCCTCCCAGGATGGGAGAAGCATGCTGAAAGTAGACTATAGACCGAACATGATTGCCACTCAATTCCTCTTTTGCAAACCACAACACCCAAAAGGAGAGAGAGAACAAAAGGGAATGCCCTGCCGCCGAGGCAGGGTGGGATGGGGGGATGGGGGTGGGAGGTTTACTGGGATCCATGGTGGTGGAAAATGGGCACTGGTGGAGGGATGAGCATTTGATCGTTGTATAATTGAAACCCAAGCACAAAAATTTGTAAGTCTACAACTGTACCTTATGGTGTCTCACTAATAAAAATTTTTAAAAAAATGAGGGATTGTGAGAAAAAAGCAGGATGGGAATCTTAGGATAAACAAGATAATGATGGTTTCTATGCTTTTCCTTTCCAGCAGGTCTTAGAGTCAGTCTCTTTCTCTCTCTCTCACTCTCTCTCTTGTTTAATTTTATTTTCATAAAGTTTTCCCAGTAATTTATTACGTTCAGTATTCCAACACCACTCCCGCCACCATTATTTTGAATTTTCCCACCATCTCCCAAACCTGCCTCAAAAGCAGGTCCTCAATAATTTCTTGTGTATTGCTTGTTCTGAATAATCCACTAAAAATGATCCCCAAAAGTTTCCTTGGAAGGACGTGTGTTTTAAGATTGCTCTTCGATTCTCGGGTGGGTGTCCAAGGTGAAACTCAAACAGGAGGAAGGCAGGTGTCTGTGGGGGAGAAGCCCCCCCAAAAAAGTGCTCCCCCCTCCTGCAAAAAAGAAAATGCTCAGTGGTGCCCCGTTAGTCTGTTGCCAGCTCCAGAATGTGGGGTCCCTGCAGGTCAGGTCAGAGAGAAGACCCCGGAGGGAATCCGGAGGTGGCTGTGAAGAGCTAGGGGGAGCAGGTCTGAGGTGGCAGGAGCCTCCCAAACCTCCGCTGCGAGCTGGGCGAGGTGATTCGGGGTGTTTCATTGCTCCAGGGAAGGCTGGGAACTGTAATTTGCGAAAGTGCTTTATTTACCGGACCGGTGGCTTTCCGCGACAAAGGCCAGGCTGGCGGCGCCGGTGGCTCTGACCTAGCGGTCACTGCGTGGGTAGTTTTTCTGAGCAGTTAACAGTCTCTCCTGCTGGGCGGGCTCCCCGCCAGGGGCCCCTGCGCCCGCCCGCTGGGCCGCGTCCTGGCTTTAAGTAGTGGCCTCTGGTGGGGTCACTCCTGGGTGTTTCCACAAAGCAGATCACAAGGAGGATTGGAGGAGACAGAGCACACTGGCCCAGGAAGGGAGTTAGCTGAGATTGGAAGGATGTGTGCACTGGTCCCTTTCCTTCCGTGTCCTCTGCCTGTCCTGGGGGTGACATTCCCTGGGCTTGGTTGTCTGTGGAGAATGAGCCTGGGTGTCTCTATTATCTTCTTCTGCACCGTAGCACTGTCCTCCCATTGTTCATCGATTTGCTCGAGCGGGCCCAGTAACGTCTCCATTGTGAGACTTGTTGTTACTGTGTTTGGCATATCGAATACATCACGAAAAGCTTGCCAGGCTCTGCTGTGCGGGCGAGATGCTCTCTATAGCTTGCCGGGCTCTCTGAGAGGGACGGAGGAATCGAACCCGGCTTGGCCAGGGCCGGCTGCACGCAAGACAAACGCCCTACCGCTGTGCTATCGCTCCAGCCCTCTTCACACTAAGGAAACTCACCCCCTACCCCAAACCCTTGAGATGTTCTGGTCATTCGGTTCCCAGACCCCCAAGACTGCCTTGGTCCCATAGCCTCTGTCCACGGGGGCTTTTTGGAAAGGGGATCCTGTGATTTGTGTTCCTGTGTGTTCTGATAGGAAGTGGGGACTGCTGGTTTCCACACAGCTCGGGGTGGGGGTGGGAGAGGAAAGGGAGGGTATGGTTTTGACAAGCCTCTAGAAACCACACATACAGCGTTGGCTGGAAACTGTTTGCCTCAGAAATGTGCTTAGAAAGCAAAGCCCTTTGAAGGGCCAGAGAGATGGCTCAGTGGTCTGCGCCCGTGCGTGGCAGGAGGGAGACCCAGGTTTTATCCCCAGTTCACACAGTTCTCGAGCACCCTAAGGAACAACCCTTCAGAGCTCAGAGCTGGGAGCAGCTGCCTGGAATGGCAGAGAAAACAACAATCAGGTCAGGTGAACCCTTCGGTCTGTGACATTTCCGCAAGACCGTTGTGACGCGGCCACAGTCACGTCCTTGTAATGCCCGCTGACCATTTGTTTCTCTCCCCTTCCGAAAGGTCAGGTTTGTTCCCTAGGCTTGAAAAACCCGAAGAGATGGGGAATGGTTTTGTCTTGCCTCAGCCCCTCTCAGCAGTACCACTTGGATGGCCCCTCCCCCACGGCCCCCCTCCCCCTCACTCCCTCCCCCTTCCGCAGGCCTCCACCTGTGCCTCTCTTTACCTGGAGACTCAGAGCCGGGGCCCCTGGGGGCCTCAGGGCTCACGGCAGACGTCTGCTCATGAAGCCAGACAATCGCCGTCTTGTACGTGACACTGATCGCTGATTTTCCAGCCTCTGGGGGGACTCATCACTGTGCTTCTGAAACCTGGTACATGGAGAGGCATCTGGAATGTTCTCTTCTCCATATGGGAGCCAGTTGGGGACTGTCGCTGGGAGCTGGCCTGACGGCCTTGGTGGCATTTTTAATCAGCAGCCACACACACACACACACACATGCACACGCACACAAACACGCACACACATGCATGCACACACACACTCACACACAGGCACGCATGCACCATTCAGGACAGTTTGGAAGGTTACCATTTGTTCTTTCAGCTGACGCCTAACCCGGCTATCAGCACACAAAGGGAAATCCATCCTCTGCTTTTGTGGGTCTTGCAGATATACAGTTGGGCTCGGGGGGGGGCAGGTGAACAAGATCTTCTTTCTTGGGATGCCAGAGATTGAACCCGGGTCAGCTGCGTGCAAGGCAAATGCCCTCCCCGCTGTGCTTTCTGTCTCTGAGAGTCCTGGGAGAAGAGTCTTGACCCAACATCTCTGAAGGAATAGAAGCCTTCACATGAGAATCTTTCCAGAATTTGAAATTTAGATCAGACCAAAGTGAAAACTTCTCCCTCTCTTCTGCCTGGGAGGTTTAGAAACTTAACCCTGAGGGAAAACAACTTTAATTTAAGAAGTTCTAGGGGCTAGAACGGTAGTACAGCGGGGAGGGAGTTTGTCTTGAATGTGTCCCACCTGGTTCGATCCTCAGCATCCCATGGGGTTCCCCGAGTATGGCCAGGAGTGATCCCTGAGGGCAAAGCCAGGAGTAACCCCCAAGTATTGCCGGATGTGACCCAAAAAGAAAAAAAAAATTCTAGAATGAGCCGAGGAGGATGAAGGCAGGGTGTGAGGGAGGCTCAGATCCTGGAGATGGGGCTGAGAATAGTTACAGTGGTCAGGGAGGGGGTCTGAATCCTCATTTCAGCCCTTCCAGCTCGGTGATCCAGGGAAGCGTGTGCTCTCTACCGCAGCTGAACGTTCCTTAAAGCTGGACTCATTACAGCTCTCTGCCAGGATTAGTAGGGGCTCACAAGAGAGTGTGGAAGCCTTAGCTGATGGCGGAGATTTGGGTCAAGACTATTCTCCCAGGATCAGAGATAGATAGCATAGCGGGTCAGGCATTTGCCCTGCAGGCAGCTGACCCGGGTTCAACCCTTGGCATCTCATATGGTCCTCCGAGTCCTGCCAGAAGTGATCCCAGAGCACAGAGCCAGGAGTAAACTCTGAACACCCCTGGGTCACTGTCACTGTCCTCCCGTTGTTCATCGATTTGCTCGAGCGGGCCCAGTAACATCTCCATTGTGAGACTTGGTTGTTACTGTGTTTGGCATATCGAATACATCATGGGTAGCTTGCCAGGCTTTGCCGTGCGGGCCAAATACTCTCAGTAGCTTGCCGGGCTCTCCGAGAGGGGCGGAGGAATCGAACTCGGGTTGGCCATGTTGGCTGCCTGCAAGGCAAATGCCCTATCGCTCCAGCCCACCCCTGGGTATGGTTCCAGAAGAAGAAAACAAACAAATAGCAGACTGGTGCTCCCTAGGTCTGACTCGGACCCAGGTCTCCTGAGAAACAGGATCGGGGTGCAGCATCCCCCCCCCCCCCCCAGCGTGGAAGATTCCTATCTTCCTCCCCGTGGGCTTTAGCTTGCTTCCTTGGCCCGCCCAGAAGCGCCCCGGTCCAGAAATGCTTCCGTGCTAGCGTGGGTGGGCGCACGTTGGAGTGCTTTATTAACCCAGCAATTAATAAAAGCCGGAGAGGTGACAATTGGAGTTCCCAAGCTACGGGGGAACGCATGGCACTTGGCCTCTCTCCACGCAAACAGATTGGCTTCGAAACCACCTGCGGGGAGAAACATCAGAATGCAGGACAGGGATGCTGAGGGAGAAACGGGGCTCAGCACCCAAACCGGGGGACCTGGAGATGACCCCAAGGCCTGTGCGAGTGCCCGGGTTCAGTTCCTGCCACTGTGTGCCCACCACGCTCCCACACCCCTTCCCCAGCAAGACTAGGTATGATAACTCCGAGATCCCGAAATGCTGCTGGGTCGGGCCCTGTTGGCCCAAACTTTGAGCCATCTGGCCCACTAAGAAGCACCCCTGAACATTGTTTGGGAGGTGTCCCTAATTCTGCAAAAAAAAAAAAAAAAAGAAGGTAGCAAAACTAGGATGTCCATATAGGTGAATTGGTTGATGGACTACTTGATGCGGATCGCCAGATATTCGTTGAGTCCGTACCCTTGCCAGGGCCTGAGGCTGTGTCTGTGGGGAAGATGTGACTCCCACAATGTGATGGAGTGGCAGGTCCTCGAACCTGGCAGGAGAGGGTGGGATTTGAGGTGTCTGGACTTTGCAGGGGAGCGGCCTGGTGGAAAGGGAACACTCCTGCATTGATTCCACAGTAGCACCAGCAGCTGGAGCTGGACCTTGACGGATGGGAAGGGCTTTCCAGCATCAGAAAAAGATGGTGTTTGTTTTTTTTTAATTTTTATTGAATCGCCATGAAAACAGCTTTCATGTTTGAGTTACAATCACACAATGATCAAACACCCATCCCTCCACCAGTGCACATTCCCCACCACCAACATCCCCAGAATACCCCACCCCCCTTTCCCACCCTCCCCCTGCCTCCATGGCAGGCAAGATCCCCCATGCTCTCTACTTTTGGACATTATAGTCTTCAGTGCAGTTACTGAGAGGTTATCACGTTTGGTCCTTTATCTACTTTCAGCACACATCTCCCATCCCAAGCGATCCCTCCAACCATCATTTTCTTAGTGATCCCTAAAGATGGGTGTTCCGAGGTCTCGGGGATGCAGTGCTCCCGGATGAAGGGGGTTGCATTCTAGCCCTTCTGCTTGGCTCGCTGCTGCTAGGCCTTATCTTGGAGCCTCTCTGCGAGTTGGTTTCCTTCTCTGTATAAGTGGGCAGTGTCTGTGGCCAAGGCGGAGACCAGGACATCTGGGCTTCCACGAGGGGTGTCGTGCAGCTCATGTGTGGAGGCCTGGGACATACATGGGCGTAACTGCACGCACGGGAGGAACTTAGCAGGGAAGCAAGTGTCAGTGGCCTCAGAGGGTCCCACGTCCTTTTTTGGGGAGTGGGATCACACCCTGGGTTACTCCTGGCTCATGCACTCAGGAGTTATTCCTGGCGGTGCTCAGGGGACCATATAGGATGCTGTGAATCGAACCCGAGTCAGCCACATGCAAGGCAAACACCCTACCTGCTGTGCTATCGCTCCAGTCCCCCCACCTCCAGTTTTTTCAATTTTAATTTTTTTGGTCACACCCAGCAATACTCAGGAATCACTCCTGGTGGTGCTCGGGGGACCCTATGGGATGCTGGGGATCCAACCTCAAACCTGAGTCAGATGCGTTCAAGGCAAACGCCCTCCCCATTGTACTACCATTCCAGCCCTGGTCTTTTTTTTTTTACCCCCACATTTTATTGATTTTCATTTGGGGACACCTCCCAGCTCCCTGCTTGGGAGTCCTTACTAGTAAGTGAGTCTCCAGGCACATCTCTTGATGGGAATCGAACCCAGATCTCTGACGTACAAAAAACCCTTCGCACAGGCTTTGTAGCCATCTCAGACTCCCACATCTGGCTTTTGTCGGCACAGACACGTTGATTTCCGTGCCCTTGCTGGAGGGCTCTCTCTGCTCGGCCGGGCTCCGGGCACCACTTACCCTTGAAAGCTCGGCTACCCATGTGGGACGGAATGTTCTTTGCTCTTCCCAGGAGTGAGTGCTGGCAGTGGAGTCTGTTTCAAGGAGCAGGTTGAGAGAGAGAGAGAGAGAGATGAGTGTGGTGAGGGTTTCTTCATGCACAACCTTTTTGCACTTGAGACCCACAACCTGGCTGAGCCTGAATCACCTCGGATTCCTGGTGTGGTGCGTCTTGAGTTCTTTTCTGATTATGGTGCCTTCGGGAGTGGGAGGATGACGGGAGGGACCCTGGGGACACTGGTGGTGGGAAATGTGCACCGGTGGAGGGATGCATGTTGGAATACTGTGTGACTGAAACCCACTCATGCACAGCTTTGGAATGCTCTATCTCACAGTGATTCAGTAAAAAAAAAAAAATAATAATAACCTTTCTGCGTGGCTCAGTTTTCCAGTTGCCCAATTGTAAATTCTGATCTGCCCCATGATGAAACTCAGGAGTTAGGGTTATAATTGGTCAGCATCCAGGTGGCCCCCGGGGGTCCAGATGGGCATCAGTATCTATCAGCCAGCACTTCATCACGCGTACGGTCAGATTCCGCATCCCCAAGCTTCTGTCGAAGATAGATTGATGTCCACGGAGGAGACGTTTTATCTTGAGCACCAGACGAGCCTCTCCGGGAAGGCCAGAACTGCCTTAGTGGACAGAAGTTTCTTAAGGAGCAACAGACAGCTCTCACCGCCGAGAAATTAAATGCGAGTCACACAGATGGCTTTTAATTTCGTAGTTGAGGGCCAAAGCGATAGTACTGCGGGGGAGGGCATTTGCCCTGCATGCAGCTAACTTGGGTTCGATCCCCGGCTTCCCATAGGGTCCCCTAAGCACTGCCAGGAGTAATTCCTAAGTGAAGAGCCAGGAGTAACCCCTAATTATTGCTGGGTGTGATCCCCAAACCAATTATAATAGTAGTAGTAGTAGCACTATAGCACTGTCCTCCCATTGTTCATCAATTTTCTCGAGCAGGCACCAGTAACGTCTCACAACAAATTGTGAGACTTGTTGTTACTGTTTTTGGCATATCGAATACGTCACAGGTCGCCTGCCAGGCTTTGCCATGCGGGCAGGATACTCTCGGTAGCTTGCCGGGCTCTCCAAGAGGGGCCAAGGAATCAAACCTGGGTTGGCACGTGCAAGGCAAACGTCCTACCTGGTGTGCTAAATAATAATAATAAAACTGATTTCTTAGTTGCCGCATTGAAAAAAAATAATAATAAAGTAGTACTGCAGAAATAGTCCAGGGGTTAAGTCCCTTGCCTTACCTGTAGCTCACCCCAGTTCAGTCCCTGACACCAGTAGGAGGTCTCAGTCTCAGCACCATAATTCACCCTGAACATCACTGTATATGGCCTAACACCCAATCCTCACCTTACGAAGAAGAAACCCTAAAATAGCAAGTAAAGAAAGAGGTGACGTTCCCTGGAGTGCTGTGTTCTTTTACCCACCTTGCGTATCTCTGGTCAAGAGATTCAAGTCCCAGGCATTCATTGCCTGTGGTTCTGTACCGCCACCATGAGTTTCTGAGATGGTTACCAGTTCTTCGGGTCATTCGGTGACTGTGGAAGAGATGTCTCCTTTGCACTGACAGACCCACCTTCAGTCCTGCTGAGAGCCGCAGGCTGACTGGGGCTGTCACAGGGCTTGGCCATGTCAGAAGCCCAAGGTAACATCGATTCTTCGAGAAAGAAACTGTTTCTGGAAACTGTTGTTTAACTGTTACTTGACCACTGTTGCCTGACCACTGTTACCATCATTCTTGCTTGGCTTTGAAACCTGTATAAACCGTTTGTGATTTAGAGTCAGGGTCCTTGTCAAGACTCCACTGTCTTGGGTGAGACTTGGACCCTAGCTTGAGCTAGCAATAAAGTTTCTTTGCTTTTGTATTAAAACAAAAAAAAAGTACAGCGGGGAAGGCACTGGCCTTATGCCCGGGAGACCCGGGTTCCATCCTCGGCATCCCTGATGGTCCCCTGAGCACTGCTGGGAGGGATACCTGAGTGCAGAGTCAGGAGTAATCCCTGTGCATCGCTGGGATAAGGCCCCCAAACCCAAAACAACGTGAGATATAGATTTAGAGAAGCCTCTGGGCTTTTGTTTATAGTGGATGGAATCGTTTATTAGCAGAGGGCGAGGGGCGGGAGGGGCCATCTGGACTAGCCAGAGAGAGAAATTCTCACAGCAGGGGGAAATAAGCATGTGGTGACCTCCCCGGACCCCTGGCACAGCAGCATGACTGAGAGTGGCCCTTTTGCTCCCCTTTAGGACCCTTCCTCCCCCACCCTATGAGCTTTCCTGCTCCTGGGAGTCCCAGGGAACAGGTGGTCACTGGCCTTCTGCAGCTGGTCCCAGCCAGAGAGATGTGCCGGCAGTTCTGGGTGGGAGATTACCCCGTTGGGCCCAGCTGTGCCTTTTGGCCCACTTACCTCCCAGCACTTACCACTCTCCACACAGTAGGATGGGCCTCACACATTGGAGGAACCAGCAGAGGAACCCAGGTGTGTGGGACCCAGGGCTGAGATCTCCAAGCCTGCTCAATTTGGGACTGGGCCTCCTCCACCCAGATCCCCCATCTTCCAGTAGCTAGACAGTGACACTCACCAACTGCCATGTAACCCCATCAATGGCCAACATCCAGAGACTATAAAACCAAGCTCCTGGAAGTGCCTTTGCGGCTGCGCAACCTCTTATTGTCTAGTTCTGACTCTCAGAGAACCCAGCAGGCTATCGAGAGACTCCTGCCCGCATATATACCTGACTGGGAACACCTGTAAAAGTGATTAGAGGCTGCCCGAAAAGCCTCCATCCCTCTCGGAGAGCCCGGCAAGCTACCGAGAATATCCCACCCACATGGCAGAGCCTGGCAAGCTCCCCGAGGTGTATTCGATATGCCAAAAATAGTAACAAGTCTCACAATGGAGATGTTCCTGGTGCCCGCTCGAGCAAATCGATGAACAATGGGAGGACAGCAAGACAGCACTACAGTGCTACCTGCTGGGTTTCTCTCTCCACTCCGAGGGCGTGGACAGAGAGTCAGGAGCTAAGTCTCGGGACCCCTAAGATGGACATGTCGTCCAGAAAGACAGTGATCTTTTTGCCCTTGGAGGCAGTTGAGTTTTTGTTTGTTGTTTGTTTGTTTTTTGGCATTGAGCCCACACCTGGCAATGCTCAGGGCTTCCTTCTGGCTCTGCTCTCAGGAATTACTCCGGGCAGACTTGGGATGGGGGGATTTAACCTGAGTGGGCTGTGTGCAAGGGAAAACACCCTGTCGCTCCAGCCCAGCAGTTCTTTTTTTTTTTTGCTTTTTTTGGGGGTCACACCCAGCAATGCACAGGCTCATACTCTTGGCTTATGCACTCAGGAATCACTCCTGGCAGTGCTCGAGGGATCATGTGGAATGCTGGGAATTGAACTTGGGTTGCCCGCATGCAAGGCAAACACCCTTCCCACTGTGCTATTGCTCCAGCCCCAGCAGTTGGGTCTTACAGCCCCTCTCATTTATGGTGGTTGGGGGTGACAATGCTGAGTGACGTCGAATGTTTGAGATTGAACCGTGTTGGCCCTGGGGTTGGCTGTCTAGGGTTGAATCCTGCCTCTTCCCCTCAGCTGTGTGACTTTGGACCAGGGGGTCACCTTCTCGAGGATGCATTTTGAGATTGTGTTGGTGCACTGACCCTCGTCATGCGTGCAGGTTGCCATCTGACCTGCAAGGACACCCCGAGCAGAGGATGAGGATAAGGTTGAGGATGTTGAAGCTCTGAGCTGTCTGCCGTGCTCGGCAGAATGGAATTTTATCCGGGGGTCACAGGTCAAGAAGAAACCAGGCAGATACATTAACGGCCATGATCCAGAGATTCACAAATAAATCTCAGAAGAGAGCAACGTGCTGCAGAGATCCTTCTGGACCTCCAAATCACCATCCAGTTAAAAATTTAACTCCGGCTCTAGTACCCTATTTTTAAATTTTAGAATTCCTGAAGAGACATCTTGTACTTCATGCCACCGATATGCCAAGAGTGTCACCCTCATTTAGTGGGGTGTATAGTATAATAGTAGAAGGTAACCAGTCTCTCTCTCTCTCTCTCTATACACACACACACACACACACACACACACACACACACACAAGGCTCAACCTGTAACAACATGTTAGTAATTTCTTATATAGGGGATTAATAACGCCAAGGTGAGATACAACCGTTTTCACACACTTTCCTCTAAGGAACCCTTTTTGCATCATTTTTAGTAGATTATTCATAACAAGCAATACAAAATAAATTATTCAGCATCTGCCTTTGGGGCCGGCTTCGGTGATGGTGGGAAAATTCGAAAGAGTGGTGGTGGGAAGGTGTAATGATGGTGAGATTGGTGTTGAAATGTTGAATGTAATACATTATTGGGAACAACTTTATAAGAATAAAACAACAACGTCAAAAAAAACCCCAACAACCAGGCAGACAGGGGGCACGTTCTGGCTTGAGGATTCACAGCCAATCAGTAGCAGAGGTGGGATTTGGGTTTTGATTTTGTGGGGCCACACCTGGCAGGGCTCAGGGCTGACTTTTGGCTCTGTGCCTGGGGACAGGGTTCAGGAGATCATAGAGGGTGTTGGGGATCAAACCTAGGTTGACTGTGTGCAGAGCAAGTGCCCTGCTTGCTGTACTGTGTCTGTGCCATGGTTGTTGTTCTTTTTTTTTTTTTAATATATACCTGGCAATACACAGGGGTTACTCCTGGCTCATGCACTCAGGAATTATTCCTGGCGGTGCTCGGGGGACCCTATGGGATGCTGGGAATTGAACCCGGGTTGGCCGTGTGCAAGGCAAATGCCCTACCCGCTGTGCTGTCGCTCCAGCCCCCGCTGTTGTTCTTAATATGCGTGCAACTCACCATCCTACCTTGGCCCTCCCACCCAGTTCCTTTCCTTGGTCCATCAGTTTGTTTTTAAGTTTTATTTTCTTAAAATTGTTTCCAAGAATTGATTACATTCAATATTTCAATACTAGTCCCACCACCGTTACACCTTCCCACCACTATTATTTCAAATTTTCCCACCACCACTCAAGCCTGCCCTACAGGCAGATGCTAGATAATTTATTTTGTATTACTTGTTATGAATCACATGAGATGTGGTGCGGCTGCTTTTGTGGTTGCGTGCTCCTGGGATTCTAAAATTTTAGAGAATTAGAGTCCGGAGAAATCTCTGCAGTGAGCTGCTCAGTTCCGAGATTCATTTGTGAGTCTTTGGATCATGGCCGTTAATGTGCTTAAATCAGGCAATTTGTGGGTGTGACCTCCAGGGACAGAGAGATGGGAAGAACCGGCCCATTCCCTATCCCTGGGGGCCTGGAATTTGTAGTCACTGGTCCTGCGTACCTAAGCTTCTCATTGGGTTCTGGAAGTTTGCAACTGCCGTGGTTCATAGGGGGCAGGAAGAAGAATGATGCCTGCTCTCCTCTGAGATGCCCAGGTGAAACTGGCCTGGTGCAAGGTCCAGAGGCATCTCTGCAGCTCAGATTATTTTGGCAGCAGGTAGGTAGGGATGGTTGACCCTGGCAAAGAGATGGTTGACCCCTAGGAAGCTGTGTTCAGTGCTAACTCCTGACTTTGCTCAGGTATCACTCCTGGCCGTGCCAGAGGACCCCTGGCAGTGTTGGGGGTTGAACCTGGACAGCCCCGTGTGAGGTGATTCTTGCCAGCCCCTCCTTTGGTCCATCTGACAAGAACCCCACTTGATCACTTGATCACTTGACTTCCCGTTCATTTTCGATATGCTCGAGCGGGCGCCAGTAACGTCTCAATTTGTCCCTGTCGCGTGCTAGTGTAGCCCAATGGTGTCTGTTAGTTCTAGGAAAACGAAGAGCCTCAAATCGATTGTTCATGATCTTGATGAAGAAGTCTGACCATCTGGTAGGTGGGCGGCCATGCGGTCTTTTGACGTCCCGTGGAATCCAGTCGGTAACAGCTCTAGTCCAGCTGTTGTCTCTAAATCTCATTACATGACCAGCCCATCTGATTTTTGATGCCTTGGCAAACAAAACAGCGTCCCTGATTCTTGATTGTCGATGGAGGTCAGAACTCAGGATTCTTTCTCTCATTTGAGTGAACCGTGATACTCCAAGCATAGCTCTTTCAATTCCTCCAGCATGGCAGAGCCTGCAAGTTAGCCGTTGTGTATTCGATATGCCAAAACCAGTAATTACAAAGAACCCCATGGTAGTGAAATGCTGAGTCTTAGGGTCTGGAGCAGGCAGGGCTGCCCAGGAGGAAACAATGTCCCCTTTTTTATTTTTTTTTCCAGTGGCTTCAGCAGGCTGGACAGTGAGCCAGAGGGGAGTTCCCAAGAAGGGGAGAGGGAGGAGAGAGGCCATGGGGGGGGGCAGTGAGGGGAGGGCCAGAGGACTCAGACGGAGCAGAGGTGGTGGAGGGAGGTGGAATGGACTCAGATGTCCGGGTCAGGAGCTGGGCTGGACAAACTCAGCAGGATCCCAGGAGCTGGGTGGGAGGCTGAGGAATGTGAGTGACTGACGGCTCCAGTGGGAGGTGAGAATGTGCAGGAATTTGCAGCGGGAGCCTCTAAGGTTGGGGCAGCCTTGATTCACCATCCAGGCACCCCAGGACTCTGTCCCCTGCCTCTGCCCACAGGGCAGATGGATAGCAGAGCTTTTGGGCCAGGGTTGGTATCCTGGGCATCTGGTTGTGGGCACCCAAGGGTGGGCTCAATCCATGCTGCCCGTTGCCTCTCCTGGGTTGTCTGTTTGTCCTCCTCTGATTAAACTCCCCTCTCCCCCGACACACACCGTCACCCTCCTAGCCGCAGGGGACACAGCCAGGAGGACACGTCATTGGGTGCCGTTCCAAAGAGACACCGCCAGTAGACTGCACAGTCAGGGCACTTCTTGGTCTCACGCCGAGGCGTTTGTTTGTTTGTGGGTGCCGCTCCCGCCAGGAGGTTAAAAAAGAAACAGCTCCTGCAGACCCCAGGGCTGTCCCTTGGCAGCTCAGAAAATAATCAGCCCAAACACGGCCTGACTGTTTCAGTGTGGACCTACCGCTGTGTTCAGAGTGGGGATGTCAGTAGCCACAGAGGGAGAGGCATTCCCGGTCAGTGCCCGCCTCCTGCGGGGCGCCCCCTCCTGTGGAGTTGAGTGGGCTTGTCTTCTACTTCAGGCACCCCCTCCCCCCAGTCTCATGTCACAGTCCTGCTTGTGGTCTGTCATTTCCGTCCGTGGTTCTACCAGCTCCCGTCCCCCTTCTCCAGGGTCCCCCACGGGAATGTTCTTCTGTGTCCTCTGTTCCACCAGGCCACCACTGGGAGGGAAAGCTCAGGTCCTACCCGTGGCTCCCTGAAGGCTGGTACGCAGCTTGGCAGAGTGAGAAAGCCATGATGATGGTGATGGTGGTGATGATGGCTATGGTGATGATGATGGTGATGATGGTGGTGGTGATGATGATGGTGGTGATGATGATGGTGGTGATGGTGATAGTGGTGATGGTGATAGTGGTGATGGTGATGATGATGATGGTATGATGGTGGTGGCAGTGATGATGGTGATGATGGCAATGATGATGGTGATGACGATGATGACGATGATGATGGTGGTGCAGACGATGGTGATGATGATGATGGTGATGGTGATGGTGATGATAGTGATGATGATGGTGATGGTTATGGTGATGATGGTATGACAATGGTGGCAATGATGATGGTGATGATGATGGCGATGATGATGATGACGGCGATGGTGGTGATGGTGATGGTGATGGTGGTGGTGGTGGTGGTGGTGGTGGTGGTGGTGATGGTGATGATCATGATGGTATGATGGTGGCGATGATGATGGTGATGGTGATGGTGATGGTGATGGTGATGATGATGATGGTGATAATGGTGATGATGGGGGTGACGATGGTGGTGATGGTGATTGTGATGCTGGAGAGGAAGGTCCATTTGCCCGGGTTCTGTGTTTAGTTCTGAGATGATGAAATCTGTGGTCATTTCCAGGCTGGTGGCCCCTGGACTTTATAGCTGTGGCATCAGGTTAGAGCCCATAAAGCAGACGTCTGTCACCTGTTTCCCCTGATGGGCTGGGGAGTCAGGGCCCAGCTGACCTTCTTCCTCCTAAGCGCTCAGTGGCCGGCTGCCCTGGCTGGGCATGCAGGACTGTGCGTGGGTGAGAGGTTGGTGGCTGAACACCAGCACCCCGAGACACCTGCCCCCTTCCAATTCCTGCCCTTGCTCATCGCTTCCTGGGGCCAGCCCTGTGTCAGTGCCCAGCCCAGACCATTGGGGACTCCTGTGTCCCCTCCTAGAGGGGTGAGGCGTTGTCCTAGCCCAGACTTGTCTGTGTCCTGGAGGCTTTGCAGTTAGTGTCAGGGCGGTGGGGGTGGGGTGCGGTTTATTTCACTTGGGAGCAGAACAGATTTGCTCCAGAGAAGTCTTGAGATCTATGGAAACAGTCCTAATTTTAGCCTTTGCCACCCTTCCCACCAGCTCCAAGAGTGTCGGGTTGGGTCGGGGCCCGGGATTCCGGGAAGGTGAGCCGGCTGGAAAGGGTCAGAAGGACCAGGAGTAGCCAGCTGGTAACCACAGATTGGTGGGGGCGAGGGGGACAGGGAACCCATGGTTACGGAACAGGGGTTCTTGGGAAACGGGGCTGCCAAGGGCGGGGTCTGGAGAGATTGGGTCAAAGACTTGGACCAAGTCTCTTCCGGTCTTTGAACTGCTCTCCTTGCCTGCTTTCTGCTTCTTGGCAACCCCGTCCGTGACTTGGCCTCCACATTCCCATCTGATGACCCACCACACGCCAACCCTTTTGGGCAGGTGTGCTGAAACATGCGGGGAGGTGAGCTCTGGGTTCTGAGGTGACCCCTGTACTTTGGTCCACCTCATGCATTTCTCTTTTTTTTTTTTTTGATTTAATGAATCACCGTGAGATACAGTTATAGACGTATAGACTTTTGTGATTATGTTTCAGTCATACAAGGATCAAGCACTCATCCCTCCAACAGTGCCCATTCTCCACCACCAATGTTCCCAGTATCCCTCCTGCCACCTACACCCTTTCCCGCCCCCTATCTCTGTGGCAGGCACATTCCCTCTCACTCTCTCTCCTTTTGGGTGTGATGGTTTGCAGTACAGGTACTAAGTGTCCATCATGTTTGGTCTATGGTCTACTTTCGACCTTGTGCATTTCTGAGCCGCTTGGGGCCATCAGGATCTTTGACACGTCTGTGTGGAGTCTGCTGAGGTTGTGATGTGCAGAGATGCCTAGTGGGGTGGTTTCCAATAGGATCCGGAGTTTCCTCTGTGCCTAGCCAGGAGTCGGGCCGCTATTAGGGCCATGGAATGAGTGAGTATAAAGAAACACATAAAAATGCTTTACTGGGGGTTTGAGGATGGGGGTGGTGGAGCATCTTCCGAGCAGTGGTTGGGGGTGTCTGAGGCTTATTTTCAGGGCCACTCATTCAACTGGACTGGAAGGGTCGCTGCTGGGGTCCAAGGGACTGGGGCCTTCTGTGGGGGTGGGGTGGAGGTGGCATGGAGCAGTAGGCCTAGAAGGTCCATTGTTGCATAAGCCAGGTAGGTCTCCTGAGCTGACCCGTAGGGCCCCAGGAGCATGGATAGGGAGAGTGCCCTTGGGTGAGAGGGAAATGCCCTGTGATTTGACTAGTGAAAGGAATCCCACCTTGGAGGCAGGTGGGTAGCCATAAAATCACCTGGGATCCTATAAGGAGCCATAAAATCACCTGGGAACCTATAAGGATTCTATAAGCTCCCTCAGGCCGGCCCTTGTCTCCCAGCCACTTCCCAGTCCAGGGCGATCTGTCTAGAACAGCAGCTGCAGGACTAAATAAATAAAGCCCTGCATTGTAGCACTGCTATCCCATTGTTCATTGATTTGCTCGAGCGGGCACCAGGAACGTCTCCATTGTGAGACTTGTTGTTACTGTGTTTGGCATATCGAATATGCCACGGGGAGCTTGCCAGGCTCTGCCATGTGGGCGGGATACTCTCGGTAGCTTGCCGGAATCTCTGAGAGGGACCAAAGAATCGAACCTGGGTCGGCCATGTGCAAGGAAAACACCCTACCTGCTGTGCTATCGCTCCAGCCCAAATAAATAAATAAATAAATAAATAAATAATAAATAAACCTTCAACCTAATCCAGTCCTGTGTGTTTTGGAGAGTGATGTCGAGGACCCGTATCGTTATTAATTATGATTGTGACTTTGGGGCCACCCCCCGGCAGTGTTTGTGGGGGGCAGTTCCCAGTGTGGTGTTGAGTGACGCTCCGGGCGGGGGGGCCCCGGGGTGCCGAGAATCAAACCTGGGATTCCCACAAGCCACGTGTGTGCTTGGGCCCTTTGAACCATCTCCCAGACCCAAGGCCCATGTTCTAAACGTCACGTCATGGTATGGTGTTATGTGTCTGGAGAAGCTGTCTGTAGCATGCAAAACACTGTCCTTTCTCCGTGTTACTGTGTGCGTAGAGGCAGACCCTGGTTGCTGCCTCTCTCGGACTTTGGATTATCTGGTCTTGTTTCCGAAGACCCAGGAACCTTGACACCTATTGTCAGCAAATGCCCCATTGTTAAAACTTGCTTTATGTGTTCCTGACTTCCGGGAGTGAGTTTCCCTGGGCTGGTTTTCTTTCCAGCAGGACAAGGTGCAGAGAAGAGTGGGCAGAGTATGCAAGGGGCTGAGGGGGGGCGGCAGCACTCACTGAATGAGCAGCAGGTCAACCAGATGGTCCGCCCTTCTAGTGAGAAGGCGAAAGTCATCCCCACTGAATATTGGGGCACTGGATTTACCTCCTTCCAGCCACCCCACTCGAACACTGTAAAGAAAGCAGAGCTTTCGGGGCTGGAGCAATAGCACAGTGGGTAGGGCGTTGGCCTTGCACGCGGCCGACCCTGGTTCAATTCCCAGCATCCCATAGGGTCCCCTGAGCAGGAGTAGTAATTCCCGAGTGCAGAGCCAGGAGTTAACCCATTGCATTGCAGGGGGTGATCCAAAAAGCAAAAGAAACAAAACTAAAAAATCACTCATGGGATGTCTGGGATCAAACCCTGGCCAGCCGTGTGCAAGGCCAGCATCTTCCCCACCGTCCCGTCTCCCTGGCTTCAAGGGTACCTCCCTACCAAGGGGCTCTTGACACACCAAAGGCAGTTTGGCCTCTCAGCTCCTGAATGCTGAGTGTGGGCAGGGGTCCTGGGTGTGGAGAGGTGAGGCCGTAGTAGGCTTCTGGGCACGGGAAAGGGAGGGCAAGGCACTGGGTGCAGAGAACTGAGTGTATGTACCCATAGATTTCAAGGAAACAGGCTCCCCTGGGTTTGGAGAGATGAAGGGATGCCCCCTCCCATCTGGAGAGCCGAATACATGTTCTCCTGAATTGGTGCGGGCGGGGGGGTGAGCACAGACTCCCCTGGGTCTGGAGGTGAGGGAATAGATCCCCTGGACTGGGGGTGAGGGAGTAGATCCCGTGGGTCTGGGGGTGAGGGAATAGATCCCCTGGGCTGGGGGGTGAGCACAGACTACCCTGGGCTGGGGGTGAGGGAATAGATCCCTTGGGCTGGGTGAGCACAGATCCCCTGGGTCTAAGAGGGGAGGGCATGACCCTCTGGTCTGGAGAGGTGACTACAATCTCCCCCAGGGTGTACAAAAGGGCGTCGACAGTGCAGCTGCCAGGGTGAGTCAGCAGAGCCCAGAATAGAAGCCCCAGGGGCACGTGTGTGGAGACCGTGCCAGTCCCCGGGGCTGAGGCACCCAGCTCTGCAGCACTACCTCACAACCCTTCTTCGTGGCATCGTGGCATTGTGGCACTGGCCCCTGCTCTCAGTCTCCACCACACCTACCTACCCTGTGGCCGTTGCTGGACCCTCCTGAGTCAGCACCCCCCCTACCCCAAACACAGCCAGGCCCTAGGGAGCTAATGTTTATTTTGTCCCTTTAGGCAGAAGGTGAGGGCCGGGTGAGGAGGTCACACCCAGCCCTGCCCAGGGTTCTGCACTCAGGGACCCTCCGAGAGGCTCAGGGGGACCATCTGGGCTGCCAGGGGTCCTGCCCAGGATGGCCGCATGCAAGGCCAGCACCTGACTATTCTGTCACTCCGACCTGCAGAAGGGGCTTTGGTTCGGTATCTTGGGCCACTTTCCCTTGGCATCGCTGGGAGTGCTCAGTGCCGGAAGTACGGGGCTCCCGGTTGGGCAGTGCTGGCTACCAGGCTGACCGGAAGCTCCCCCGGCCAGGGCCTTGCTCATTCCTGGGTTGCTGATGCCAAGGAAATGCCACCCGCCCACCATGAACCCTCGCTGAAAACGCAGCGGGATGGGCTGGAGCGATAGCACAGCGTGGAGGGTGTTTGCCTTGCACGCGGCCGACCCGGGTTCGATTCCCAGCACCCCATAGGGTCCCCCGAGCACCGCCAGGAGTAATTCGTGAGTGTAGAGCCAGGAGTAACCCCTGTGCATTGCCGGGTGTGACCCAAAAAGCAAAAGACAAACAAAACCACAGCAGGAATGACGGACGGGAATGACTAAAGGTCTGTTTCCGGCCAGGTTTGTCCATGGGCCCCTCCCGCCTAGTGTCCCCATCCCTGTGCTCTGCTGGACGTGCCCTTCCCTGTCAGACTCGCTGGGCCAACCCCCAGCACCAGGACTAGTGTCGCTGCTATTACCTCCCGCTGTTTCTATTAGAGGGTGTAGGCACAGAGAGGGCAAGTGGCTCGTCTGAGGTCACACAGACCTGCTCTTGTCAAGCTCTTGCCCATAACGCCAGCAGGAAGCGCTCCTCCCGCGCTGCTCAGTGCAGCCGGAAGTGGAAGCGTTGCCGTAGGTAGTGGACAGAGCCCCTCAGGCCTGTGTCGACGTGTGTGTGTGTGTGTGTGTGTGTGTGTGTGTGTGTGTGTGTCTCATCCGGAAACGGAACCAGTGAGGCTGCGGGCCCGGAGCTCAGGGGCTGAGCAGAACCGGGAGGGGGGAAGGGGGTGAGGGGATCAGGGGGGAGGAGAAACAAGTAGAGAGCAAGAGAGAATTGGGCCTGGAGGGTGTCACCAGCTAGGAGCACTGCCAGAGGCAGGGCTGGGAATGCGGGGACACGGGCCACGAGACAGGAGCAGAGAGCCGTGACCGCAGGCCTGCAGGAAAGGTGTGAGGGCTCGGGCCGAATTCACGTCCTGTGAGGGTGAAACTGATGCCATGACAAGCTGCAGTTAACATTAAGTCTCAACGAGGCCTCAGTTTCTGTACCCAAAAAGCAGAACTTGCAGTTTCTGGTAGATTCCCAGTTGAGGAATTTGCTGAGATAAAGAATTGGGCAGTTGGGTCTGGCCAGTCATGGGAGGGGGGGGGGGGGGGTGTCTCTCTGTACCGTTCTTAGAAATTGTTACTAGCCATTGTCTAATTGCTGACCATTGTTGTAATAGGGGACTGGAGCAATAGCACAGCAGGTAGGGCGTTTGCCTTACATGCAGCTGACCCGGGTTCGATTCCTCCGTCCCTCTCGGAGAGCACGGCAAGTTACCAAGAGTATTCCGCCCACACGGGCAGAGCCTGGCAAGCTCCCCGTGGCATATTCGATATGCCAGACACAGTAACAGCAAGTTACTGTGATGTTAGAGATGTTACTGGTTTCCACTCCAGCAAATTGATGAACAACGGGAGGACAGTGCTACAGTTGTAATAGGGCCAGTGCTAAAAATAGACCAGTATATAAATTGCTTCTTAACTCTGAACCCTATAGAAACTGCTGGTGATTCGGAGTCGGGGTTCTTGTCAACACTCCACTGCGTTGGATGAGACTTGGACCCTAGCTTGGGCTCGTGCTGGCCTGGGCTAGTAATAAAGTAAGTTCCTTTGCTTTTGCGTGGGCTGGAGCGATAGCACAGAGGTAGGGCGTTTGCCTTGCACACAGCCAGTGCAGTTCAACCGAGTTTGATTCCTCCACCCCTGTCAGAGAGCCCGGCAAGCTACCGAGAGTATCTCACCTGCACGGCAGAGCCTGGCAAGCTACCCATGACGTATGCAATATGCCAAATACAGTAACAAGTCTCACGATGGAGACGTTATTGGGCCCGCTCGAGCAAACCGATGAACAACGGGAGGACCAGGACCGTGACTGTGACCGTGACCCTGTTTTGTTGATGTTTTCTTGAGGTGGGGGTTAGCTAAGCCCATGATCCCCGTGATTGTGGAGCTGAATTTCAGTGTGGGATTCTCTTGGAGTCTTGGCTGCTTCCTGCTTTTTTATTTTCCCGTTCCTCCAAGGGTCCTTGAGCTCTGGACCTCGAGGGGGTGTTGGGATGGGGTGGGGGGGGCGGGGGGGGGAGGGAAGACTGTTTTATACATTGCCCCTGACAGGAAGTTCCAAAAGTGTTGACTGATTCTCCTCAAGGCTCCTCCCGAGAGCCTCGGGCTGATTGCTGCTTCTACCCCTGAGCTTCTGCTGTGGAGAGGCTGATGGTCCTGCAGAGTTGCTGGGGGCTCTTGGGGGGCAGGGTTGGGGCCCTGGAGCATGAAGAGGAAGGAGGCTGCAGGCTGTAGCCATGGTCTGCTTCCTCACAGGAGCCTGGGGCGGGCAGGTGTTCTTCACCCTCCATTTCTACCCCAGACCCTGATTTTCTGCAGGGTGCAGTTCTGTGCAGGTAATCTCCAGGCTCTGAAGGCTCCTGGTGCCTCAGAGCCTGGCTCTTGCTTTCAGAAAAGCTCATTCAGTGGCATTTCAGTGAGTCTCAGTGTTAGGACTAAGTCACACTCTTTCTTTCCCCTATTTTTTAAAAATTTTTATTGAATTGCCTTGAGATAGTTTCAGAGCTTTCATGTTTGAGTTTCAGTCATGCAATGGTCCCTCCACCTCTTGGAGAGCCCGGCAAGCTACCGAGAGTATCTCGTCCGCACGGAAAAGCCTGGAAAGCTCCCTGTGGCGTAATCGATAAGCCAAACACAGTAACAACAAAGTCTCACAATGGAGACGTTACTGGGCCCACTCGAGAAAACCGATGAACAACGGGAGGACAGTGACAGTGACAGTTTCAAAGCTTTCATGTTTGAGTTTCAGTCATACAGTGATCCAACACCCATCCCTCCACCAGTGCACATTTTCTACCACCCATGTCCCCAGTATCCCCCCCCCCCCTCCCGTCCCATCACACCCCTCCCCCTGCCTCTAACACCCAAGGACAGTAAAGACAAGGGCCAGGAGGATTGCTCCATCCTTGGAAGCCTGCCTCATGAGCTGGGGGAGAAGGCAGCTGGGATAGAGAAGGGTTCATGAAGTCAATGATGGTTGGAGGGATCGCTCAGGATGGGAGATGTGTGCTGAAAGTAGATAAGTCACACTCCTTTGATGGCCCCAAGAGGCGGGAAGTCGGACATTCTCCATCCTGAGTGCAGGTCAGGTAGCTCCGTAGAACATCAGTGAGGCTAAGGTCTATTCACTCATTCGCAGAGAAAACGGCATTCTCAGAAAGCACGCTTTTCTATTGGTGACAATGCCAGGGGCGGGGGGGGGGGGGGGTTGCAGTTTAGTCAATGAATTTTAATGTTAGAATTAAGTCCCTGTAACGTCATTGCTCATCGGAATCTCTGGGCCTTTCTGGCTGTGTCCCTCCTGCTCAGATCCCACTTCTTCTGGGGTCTGCGTTCACATCACCCACAGACAGAGGTAAAGCCCATTGTACCTCCTTTTTTAAAAAAAAATCATTTTTTAATTTTATTGAATCACTGTGAGGCAGAGCATTACAAAGATGTTCACGACTGGGTTTCAGTCATACAGTGTCGCAATACCCATCCTTACACTAGTGTAATTCT